>NC_060186.1:25915893-26152825 GCF_021184085.1 Oncorhynchus gorbuscha
CTCATCGTGCTCTAGCGACTCCTTGTGGCGGGCCCGGGCACTTGTAGGCTGACCAGGTGAACAGTGTTTTCGCCGATACATTGGTGTGGTTGGCTTCTGGGTTAAGCAGGCAAGTGTTTGGCGGGTCATGTTTCGGAGGATGCATGACTTGACCTTCACCTCCCGAGGCCCGTTGGGGAGTTGCAGCGATGAGACAAGATTGAAAAAGGGGACAAAAATGAAAAGCTAAAATGCCTTGAGTCAATAAGTATTCAACCCATTTGTTATGGTAAGCCTACAGTTCAGGAGTAAACATTTGCTTAACAAGTCACGTAATAATTTGCATGGACACACTCTTTGGGCAATAATAGTTTTTAACATTATTTTTAAATGACTACCCCATGATAAATGACTCTGTACTCTACACATACTATTATTTGTAAGGTCCCTCAGTCTAGCAGTGAATTTCAAGCACAGATTCAGGTGTGAATCATAATGATTAACAGGTGAGTATAATGAGTCCCGGGTGTGCGTAATGATGAATCCCAGGACCGGTGGTTAGTACTCTGGCGACGTCGTACGCCGGAGGGGAGGAGCAGGAGAAGATGTAACAGTGGCAAAGAAATTAACTTTTTGTCCTAAATACAAAGCGTTATGTTTGGGGCAAATCCAACAATGCACATTACTGTGTACTACTTTTCATATTGTCAAGCATGGTGGTGGCTGCGTCATGTTATGGGTATGCTTGTCATTGGCAGAGACTAGGGAGTTTTTTGGGGATAAAATAAACGGAATAGAGCTAAGTACAGGCAAAATCCTAAAGGAAATATTGGTTCAGTCTGCTCTCCTACAGACACTGGGAGACATTCACCTTTCAGCAGGACAACTACCTATAACACAAAGCCAAATATACACCTGGAGTTGCTTATCAAGACAACATTGAATGTTGCTGAGTTGTCTAGTTACAATTTTGACTTAAATCCGCTTGAACATCTATGGCAGGACTTGAAAATGGCTGTCTAGCAATGATCAACAACCAAGTTGACAGAGCTTGAAGAATTATTTCAATAACAATAAGCAAATATTGTCAAATCCAAGTGTGTAAAGCTCTTAGACTTCCCCAGAAAGACTGACAACTGTAATCACTGCCAAAATGTATTCTAACATGTATTGACTCAAGGGGTTGAATGCTTTTCTAGTGAAGATATATCAGTGTTTTATTTTCCATTAATTTCATTTTTTCAAGATTTTGAGTATTTTGTCTAGACAAAAAAATGACAATTAAATCAATTTCGATCCCACTTTGTAACACAACAGAATGTGAAAAAAAGTCAAGGCGTGTGAATACCTTCTGAAAGCAGCGTATGTAATCAGAAATGTTCATATTATATTCAGAGGGATCACTCCAGATCCAAGGCGAAATTCAACATTTGTGCAGGTCCCCAGGACATCAGGAGGTGAAATCAAAACCAACCGCTAGATAGAAGGCGCGAAAAACACTGGGATTGAACACACTGTCTACAGAGCTGGAGGCTTAGACTCTGCCTACAACGGTTAAGCATTCGGGATGAATGCCTAAGGTTTTAACCCTATCCCCAACCTTAATCCTTAACTTAACCAGTCAGAATGAATGCCCAAAATTATCCCTAGAGTTGTTTCTATGTGCCTTAATTTACCACGTTTGTCACAGATCACCAGGAGATGGAGTCATGTTTACTCATCAAAAATAGACGCTGACATAAAGTCAGGCTGTGATATCTTGTTGTTATATTAGAATATGCATAAACCTTTCAGGAACATTTCACTTTGTTGTGTACAAACTTTATATGATGAAAAGGAATGACATTTACTCTTACAGGTGGCCAAAAATAAATATCTGAAAGCCACTCCTCCAATAAGCCACGCCTCCAATCTTCTATATTATTAAAAAGGTAAAGAAATGTATCCATCACAAAAACGTTCCTGTTTGAACCTTTACACAGGCAGCCCAGTATAAGTGTCAATCTGTGACACTTGAGCGAAAAGATATGGCTCACGTCACAGGGGTTCCTCGAGGAACCTTTGTGACCTGGAAAGGTTCCCCCTGTGTGTCAATTTTTAGAAGCCCAAAAGGTTCCTCCGAGCTCCGTTACTTCTAAGATTTGTAGAGCAATAGGTAGAAAGGAATGCAATTTGGAGACAATTTTATTATAACTCTATATCTCTCCCTGCCTCCCTGCCTCTTACAGCAACGTGAGGACCTGACCAAGCGAAGGGAGAAGGTGTCTCGTAAGAGGGAGAAGATCGCCACAGAGGGGACCGACACGGACCGAAGCATCCAGTCTTTGAACGAGGAGATAGACGCCCTGGCGGCCAACATCGACTACATCAACGACAGCATTGCTGACTGTCAGGCCAACATCATGCAGATGGAGGAAGCGAAGGTTCGCTGACGCAAACACGCATTTTCTGCAGGAAATTGACGCCTTCTAGTTTCTTAGTACAGCTGACGCCAGCACACACATTTACTTCATAACTGTTATTATGACCGACTGTGATGTTGTTGGGATGCAGGAGGAGGGAGACACGGTGGAGGTTACTGCGGTGATCAGCTCCTGTAACCTATCAGAAGCCCGCTTCCTGCTTGATCACTTCCTGCACATGGCCATCAACAAGGTAACTACAGTACACCTTCCCCTACTGAGTTCTCTCGACCTTTCGATTAAGCGGCATTCAGGGTATTGTATTGTATTGCGAACTTTACTTTTTTTAAACACTATGTTAGCCTAGTGGTTAGAGCGTTGGACTAGTAACCGGAAGGTTGCGAGTTCAAACCCCCGAGCTGACAAGGTACAAATCTGTCGTTCTGCCCCTGAGCAGGCGGTTAACCCACTGTTCCCAGGCCATCATTGAAAATAAGAATGTGTTCTTAACTGACTTGCCTGGTTAAATAAAGGTCAAATAAATAAAAAATATTTTTTTAAATTATAGAGTTAAACATACCTGTCTGCTGTTCTGTGGGCTAAATGTCACAACACTCAGTTGATGTCAGTGTGTTTTGTCATGTATGATTTTACTGGTACGTGCATCTCCCAGGGTCTGCAGGCGGCCCAGAAGGATTCCCAGGTGAAGATGATGGAGGGCAGGCTGAAGCAGACAGAGATCAACAGCGCCACTCAGAACCAGCTGCTGTTCCACATGCTGAAGGAGAAAGCTGAACTCAACCCTGAGCTGGACGCTCTGCTGGGCAACGCACTGCAAGGTATAGATGGCTCAGTGGTATAAACACACTGCTTTTCAGTTCCTCATTTTTTTGGCTACACTTCATTTTACAGTCCACTGTGTTATCTGACATTCACAACATATCTCCCATGTCGTTTTTCTTTCGGATTCAGTAAAACATGTACCATTGCGTATTCTCTCAGTAAATAGCCTACAAGTAAAATACCCATTGAAACGGGACTGTAAAATAAAGTGTCTCCATTCTTTTTTTAGCTTTTGTTTGACTTTGATTTCTTTGTTTTTTCCCCCTGTTTGTTCACCCTGAATTCAAACAGAAATAGGTTACCTAGTGGTGGGTAAGTAACAGACACCAGACTGACTGGTCCCAGAGACCATGGGTCTCCCCTAAAGCCCCTCCTCCCTCTAAAACTCCCCTTTAAGACTAACCTGAGAACGTAACTTTGCCATGAGGTGCATGAGGTGGTATGTTGCCCCCTGTCTCCCACTTCCCTGTCTGACCCTCCCCATCCTCTGTGTGGATGTCTAGCTTTCTCCTGTTCAGCGGACTCATTCAGGAAGATCTGAAATGTAAGAATAGGCATTAGCTTAAACCCTGGCCCCCACGCAAACCTGAAGTTCAGGCCTTAACGAGAGTACTACTCCAACTACAACCTTTACTAAGTTACCCTCCATAAAATGAAAACGTCAGTATACTATACTATTGACCTCCTTCTGACCCCTGATGTATTTAACCTGACCTCTGATCTTTGAACCCTGTACCTTAGAGCTCTTTGAATTCAAACTATTGTTTTGCTGCTGCTGCCGCATTAGTTTGAAGACAACGTATGCATTTGTTTTCTTTGTGATATCCAGACTGTAGATGTGCTTTTGAAAGTGATCATCCTCTAACAGTTTAAATAGTAAAGTAACACAAGTTTACTGCTTGTAATGGGATATTTGAAAACATGCTGTGAAGCCACAGCTACCCCATGTCCGACCATGCAGTAACTGAGGCATGTTGTGTGTCTGAGGGTAACAAGCGTAACAAGGTGTGCTGTATGGTTCTGTCCTCAAGCAGAGAACGGAGATGACAGCAGTAGTGATGAGTCCTCTATCGCCAGCCCAGCCACCGAGGGAAGGTAAAAAAAAAAGAACAACATTTGACTCAGATAAGACCATGAGGATATTAAATATTGAATTTCATCACTTAAAGCTGGAATCCTTAATGGGGAAACTGCCACATCCGTTTGCAATATTACAAAAAATAAGAAGCTACTGCAAACAACGGACACAGTTTTTCCCCCCTCGGACATTATTGTACTTTGCGCAATAGAACAGCAGAATATGTACGGAGTTTTTTTTTCACCACGTTGGGCGGCGCTCCTCGCTTCCAGTTTGTCAAGTAAACAAAAACAATAACAGTGGCGCTGGTTCTCCTCCTGCGGATTCCACCTTTAATGTATGATTGTGCTTTATTTGGGTCGTCCATCAACAAACTTATCAAAAAGACTATGAGTAACATCATTGTGAATAGGGATTTGCTCTTAACTGACTTGCCTAGTTAAATAAAGGTTCAACAAAATAAACATGTCAATTGCCCCTCTGTCTTTGCTTCAGCTCATTGGCCTCTGACCTCCTGAAGCTGTGTGGAGAGGCCAAACCTAGGAAGGTACAGTCGTCTACCGTACTTTCACACGTAAAAGCATTTTTCTAAACGCCATTTTAATGACATGTTCATGAAGTCTAAAATAAAGGAGTTACTGATAAGCACTTTGAGACAAATGCTATTTGCAAAACACTCTTTATGAATGGTTGTGTGATTGATTGATTGATTGATTGATTGATTGATTGATTGATTGATTGGATCGATCCCACTACCACAGGCACGCAGAAGGACAACCACGCAGATGGAGCTGCTGTATGCCGGGAGTGGTGAATTTGACTTCTCTGCACACCTGCTACCCCCGACAGACGCCCAGGGAGGGACAGGAGACATGGGGACAGTAGCAGGACATCTCAGGGACAGGGAACTCACTGTGTCCCCCTCAGCACTGTCCTCCCGGATAGCTGGACTGTAAGTCCTTATGTTGGTCGAATGTCTTTGTGTTTTGTTTTTAAAGCTATAGTACAGGAAATACAGTCAGATACTTGCGGAGTAAATCCTTACCTACTGAACGTGAATTTGACCGGTCAGGCTTCACCACCTTAACCATGTTGTTGTTGAGAAAACAAGTGCGTCGGCACGAAAAGGATGGAATGTTTAACTTGACCCGGAATGCATTGTAACCTTCAGTGATGTGTGTGACTCCAGCTGATCATCCGGTGCACATCACTTCAACTGTTCATGTCGCGGGTCTGTCTGTCTCTGTGTTGTGTAGATCTGGAGCCTGGTCTTCGATGGGAGCTGAGAGGAGATCACTGGAGCGCTCGCCTCTAACACGCAGGAGGATGCTAGAGAAGGGAGGACATCCCCCTTTAGACGTCAAGGAACACACACCTACGGACCCCAAGGGTCACCCGGCGAGAGAGACAAAGTCGCACATACCCACGCCCACGGCCACAGAGAAGACCAAAATCACAGACGCCAAACCAACGTAAGAGCCACACCACTTCAATGTTTCCCACGTGTGTCATGTTCGTATGACGTCACGATGGTCATAGTTGTACCTACTTCTTGTGTTTCACTCGGGGCTCCCCTTCCACCGCCCCCCACACACAGTTCGGGAACCACTGTCCTAACAGACTTGACACGTTGTCTTTTGTCCCTGTTATCCTGTTATAGAGGGGTGGTCAACCCTGTGTCATCCCCTAAGATCAGCCATGTTGCCAGGCTACAGTGTGTCCATGTGGCTGAGGGACACACCAAACCTGTCATGTGTGTCGACTGCACTGATGACCTGCTCTTCACTGGCTCTAAAGGTACAGCTCTCTAGTTCTATAATGTTCGGAAATGACAACAAAAAAACAACCCTTGACCTCTAAACCATGACCCCTTAGACTTCTCACATCTGAAAGGCTCAGATGAGTGTAAGTCATATCATTTGGTATTAGCTTCGTCTAGCTCTCTGGTGTGGTTGATGGTGTTTCTGCCATATTTAACACTCATCGTTGCCCCGAACTATTGACTTCTAACCCCTGTGTCTGTGTCTGTGTGTGTGTGTGTTGCCAGATCGTACGTGTAAGGTGTGGAACCTGGTGACTGGTCAAGAGATCATGTCTCTGGGAGATCATCCCAGCAGTGTGGTGTCTGTTAGATACTGTTCCAGCCTGGTCTTCACTGTCTCCACCGCTTACATCAAGGTCTGGGACATCCGAGACTCCGCCAAGTGCATACGCACACTCACGTGAGTAAATATAGATCCAAACACCAAGAGTATATGTATGCACCTCTAGTAAGAAACCGAAGACTTTCGTTATGTCAAAAGTTGGAGTTGAGCTTGCCAGTTCCTTTTTCAACACATTCTAGGAGATTCTAGCACATTCCGACACAGCCCAGGGAACTTCAGATTCATAATTTGCTACTTGAAAAAAGTACTTTTACACAATGTCATTCCCATTGACATGGTATTGTGTGTGTCGCAGGTCGTCGGGCCAGGTGAGTACAGGGGACAGCTGTGTGTCTCTCAGGTCCCTGTCCATCCCTCCAGGAGAGAACCAGATCAACCAGATTTCTCTGAACCCCACGGGATCCTACCTCTACTCCGCCTCGGGCAACTCAGTCCGCATGTGGGACCTCAGGAAGTAAGAATGGAGAGAGTAGTTGAATATCGTGTTTAGTTTAAGTAAGGACTGGAGGTGGCACAAAATGAAGATGAAAGGAGAGGCATTGTGTACACTAAAACAGGCACAGGTTGCTGAATGTAGCGAAGAAAAGATAGATAGTGAACGCTGAATCATTTCTCCCAAGTATGATCTTTAGTTGTACCGAGGACTCCTAGATCTGAACTCTTCCTGACCCGTGAACCCTGACCTTATGCTCTAGGTTTGTGTCTACTGGGAAGCTGACGGGTCACCTGGGCCCGGTCTTGTGTCTGACCGTCGACCAGTTGGGCAACGGTCAAGACATGGTCCTAACGGGGTCCAAGGACCACACCCTGAAGATGTTTGAGGTGACAGAGGGTGTCCAGGGCAGCATTGTGTCCTGTCACAACTTTGAGCCGCCACACCAGGAGGGTATCGTCTCTCTGGCTGTTCAGGGGGACAGCCTCTACAGCAGCTCCAGAGACTACTGCATCAAGAAGTGGGACCTGTCCCGGAAACGACTAGTACAGGTGGGACCTATTGGACACTAGCTGTATATACTGTACTGCTAGTACCTGAAAGAAGGCAAGGCTCTCAGAAGCATACAATCAGCTGATAGCTGCGAGTTTCACATTGCAATGTTGCTTTGTAAGCATCAAGTGTTGTTTTGTTGAATTGTTTTTGCTAGCTGCAACATTATCATCATTGTATGACCAGTGGTAGTAAACTAAATCTATTGTCCCAATGAGTTATTTTTCAACAGTTTGTAGCCCTGTTTTGACCTAGTGTGTACTTGCTTCCTCCACAGCAGGTGGCGAGTGCCCACTCTGACTGGGTAAGTGCGCTGGGTGTGGTGCCAGGGTGCCCGGTAGTGCTGAGTGCAGACAGGGGAGGTCTGCTGAAGCTGTGGCACGCTGATACCCTGGCACCGCTCGGAGACCTGAGGGGACACGACAGCCCTGTGAATGGACTGGCTACCAACAGCAGCCAGCTATTCACTGCCTCAGAGTGAGTTTAACATCACCCTTGAATGCCATAGGAGCCTGCAGCGAAATCTCACGGCAAACCTGAGCATAACCCCTACCTTCAGAGAATATATCTCCTAACTTTGACCATGATCCAGATCATACCCTGACCCTAACCCTCTGAGTAAATCAACCCACTGTTACTATAATAACAAAGTCATAGTTTAACCTAAGAGAGATAATCAAACCTCTGATGCACATGTTGATCCAGTGATTTCATGTTCTTTCTTGTGTGACAGTGACCGGACGGTGAAGATTTGGCAAGCAAAGGGTTCTTTGGAGGAAGGCATCCATTGACACTGAGAAGGAGACTTCTGGACTGTGACCGGACACAACTCTGGGGACCTACTAGATCACTCTGGATCTACTACAGCCCTAAGGATCTATTGCTGCCTGCTGGATCTACTACTCAATCTACTTACTGCTGCTCTGCACAATGATCCATGGATGGAGGACCTCCAAGCTGGCCACAGGGCAGAAGACCAGCCCAGACACACCGATGACCCATTGAGTTCACCAACGTGAGACATTCCGTCAACAAGGCTGGAGGACAGTAGCACAACAGTCATGGAATTCACCTGAAGAATTGTGAAACTCCAGTGTAATGCCCATGTTTCTGTCTCAAGCTGTATCCTATCATATCGTAGAGGAATCTTCTGCTACAGAGCGTGTAATCATCTCTCTGTGTCAGGAGGGGAGGGGGGGAGGGGGTGTCTTTTAATAAGGCCCTATGGAGGTTGGTCTTACATCAGCTGTTACTGCCAAACCCTATGGGAGACTCATAGAGTCTCAGTGGGGAATAGGGATGTCTCAGTGGGAATAGCACAGTGAACTAGTGGTGTGGGACGGTGTGGCTGATCTCTGCTACAGAAACAAAGTTCAATGAGGGTGTGTTGTCGTCATAGTACAAATGCGATTGTGGAGGTTCAGCTCAACCCAATTCAAGTGTTGCTTTTAATGCAGATTGTGTGTGTGACCAAATTACAACACATTCTCTGTGATAGTCAACGGGCTGTGATGAGTATCTTTAGCCAATGCATTCCGTTTTACTTGCCTGTGCACAGTACCGTACCTCTGCAGTGGTCTTACTCTCTTTGCATCATGCAAGCACATTCAAACCTCAAACTACGAAAATGGCCTGTCAAAATGTTTGCATTTATGTGTGTTTTCACGGTGACTTTGAAACCTCCAAAGTTCTGATCTCCCATTTCATGTTGTATCCAATGGCCTTCTTCAATCGTTTCAGAGCCCAAGTAAAGGGAGGTTACCTGTGCACAGGCGTATGCCCCATCTTAAATCAACTCGGTTTATTGGTTGTATCCACGGATTTGCAGTGCATTAATTTGCAGTGCATTAATTTGCAGTGCATTAATTTGCAGTGCATTAATACCTAGTAATGAAAAATATCTGAGTTAGTTTTCCTGTGCCCACGTACGCCCTTCCCCAATCTGATTCAGGAACGGGCGGAACAGAATATAACAAAACTCTAGAGGTGTGTGTTATTATCAGTGCCTGTCAATCTTATACTGTAGATAGTACAGTATCACAACCTAGTCTGTGTGGACTAGCCCAGGATCCCGAGATTGGGATGACATAGGTTATATGAGCACATCTTTATGTAAATAAGAATCTGTTTTTCTTCCTCGTGGACATCTTGTGCACAAATTCCGACTTTCTAGTGATTCTAATGTCAGATGCGGTGTGGAAATAAATTGCGTCTGTCAAAAACAACATGAACTGTTATGTCTTTCAACGTGGAGATGTGTGTTGCCATGATGCCACCAATTGGTGTCAGTATAATACAGTAAGTATCACATTAGGAAACATGACACGGTTTCAAAACAGAGTTTCACTAACTTGGGTGCGGGAGATTTGTTTTCCCTTCCTCCTGTCCTTCGGTGGGTATTCAGTCTTTAGACGTTTTTAATGTGTTGCAGGACAACGATTCTATCCCATGTCCATGAACAAATCTCCTTCACAGGAGATGGCACAGGTGGGATTGCAAATGTTCATAAACGCATGCAAAGCAACCTGCTTTCTAAGCATATGTATTTGATCGGGTCTTTTGCTCATTTGTTCGCAGCAAAGATAAAAAAAACATTGCAAGAATTCCATAGGCAAATGTCCTAGTTCCGAGGTATAATCGGTGAGCATGCTAAGAACCATACAATATGCTCTCCATACCTGTGAATTCACACTTCCTGCATGTCACCTGTGTGCCTACCTACAGTATGCATGTGACCAGCGACCCTTGACCCAACATATGTGGGCTCATCGCGGGTCGCTGGTCACGTCGGCACACAGGTGACCGACATTGTATACAATTATTGAGGGGGAACTACGATGACATCCTTACCTTTTCCCATTAGCTTCTTTCTCCTTTTGATAGCACTGTAAGGTGGAATAATCATGCTCCTTTTACGTAGTTCCGTACATCCCCTGAAGAGAAGTGATGGGAATGAATCAGTATTTAACGTACAACAACTGGGGCATCAGAGTTTCATGTGTGCAATAAGAACGGAACAATCTCTTGCACCTTAGGCGCTGCATTACTTCGGTACCACGGACTATGTCCATGTCTAAACACTGTTCCAGACACCACAAGCTACTGTATATTTAATACAGTGTGGCCCAGCCATATAGAGTTAAGTCGGTGTTCCTAAAACAACCAGGATTCCTACTGCACTGTCAGCACAATCTGACATAGTGCATTGGTCTCGTCAACACATTATTTCTCTATCGATGATTATTTCCATTTGAAAAACGCTGAACATCAGAGTTCTTCATTAAAACAACCATGGATTCTTACTGCACTGTCAAGCATATTCTGATAAGGTTTCTTGGTCTGTTCCCTGTTTCTCAGATATCTTAACATTCGTTATCCCAAGCTAACAGCAGGACCCAGACGGTACTCGTACAGTTTCATAGTAAATCGATGTACACACTGACCTCAATAACGTCTACGTGGGATACGAGTTCCTGTCTGGGGGTTATTCTTAGCTCAACCTATATGGGTTTGTCAGGGGGATTCTGTCATAGGGATTATGTGACTGGCTACATTCATCCAATATCTGTGTGTTTGTGTGTGTGTGTGTGTGTGTTGACCCTGTGAATCATTGCTTGAATCATCTCTTCAGTGTCTGTAGATATTTATACAATACTCTTTTCTTTCCCTGTCGAGTCACAGGTTGTGTAATTTGGCTTTGGAATAAAGGGTTGACCAAGAGAGGAAGTAAGATAGCTTGATTAGACTGAGAAACAGTGAGAGGGTTGATACCACATATAGCAACGCTTACCTCACATACAGGGAATAATGTTCCATTCCGGACACAGCCGGAGTGAGTTTCCTGGCATCTGCTGGGGGAGGATCGAGAGGCTTGGGAGGATGAAGCGAGGGACGAGAAGGCAACTAGGCAAGAACAAATGACTGCCTACCGGGGAACAGCGGCTTTACTGCCTTGTTCAGGGGCAGACCGACAGATTTTTACCTTGTCAGCTCAGGGATTCGATCTAGAAACCTTTTGTTACTGACCCAACACTCTAACCACTAGGGTATCTGCCGCCCCAAGTACTGTCCAGTTAATGTTACCTCTTCCAGCTCTTACTGACTCCTACCCATGAGTCCCCTCTCTACATTTACCAGCATCCAGCATCCTCACCTGCTGAGCACTGGCCAACACTGGACATACATAGACGTTAAAAAGTCATTGAAATTTGATCAGTCCACCCTGGCCTTGATTGCACTGTCCACAGACGGACTGGACCAAATCTGAACCTATTATAGACGTGTGTTTCACACGTTTGGTGTTTCACAAGTTTGGATAGCACAGCATACATTACAGTAAGTAGCGTACAGTACAATACAGTTCAGTACAGTGAGTCGAACCTAGCAGAGTACTGTCCAATACAATGCAGTACAGTACCGTAAAGAAAAGAAAAGTATAGTATAGAACTCTACTGTACTGTACTCTATTGCACTGAACTCTACTCTACCCTGCTGTATTGTATTGCAATGTACTCTACTGTGCTCTGCTGTATTGTACTCTGCTGTGCTCTGCTGTATTGTACTCTACTGTGCTCTGCTGTATTGTACTCTACTGTGCTCTGCTGTATTGTACTCTACTGTGCTCTGCTGTATTGTACTGTGCTCTACTGTGCTCTGCTGTATTGTACTGTGCTCTGCTGTGCAGTGCTGTGATGTTCAAACTTGTAAAACATGAGGATAATGACAATCATATCCATCATTATGCATTTCTATGTAGTACAGTACAGGTCAGGGACCAATGATTTAATTGTTACCGTAATTCCGCTACCGGGTGTAAATACAGTTCTTGCTGTAGTTCAATAAACAAAATAGATTTTTTTCAAACTCAAGGTGTCATGTCATAACTTTTGGAAAACGTTGTTGTCAGGACCCAGTTACGAACCCGGGTCTCCGGAGTGAGAAAGTCACTTAACCAACTGAGCCACGAATAGTTGGCAGAACCCAGAAGATGAGGCAGACACAGCAGTACTTGAGACGGTGTATTTAATGAAGTAAAAAGTGAAGTTCTTCAGGAAAACATGTAACTCCACAACCTCAAAAGGAATCCTACAAGAACAAAGGTAATCCTCCAAGAAAAAAAAAGGTAAATCCACAAGGTGGAAGGTAAAGCACAAAAAGCCTCAAAAGATACTCAAAAAACAAACAAACAAGAACAAAAAGAGAGTCCACCGGGATCAACAAGAGTTCTCAGAGTACTAGGGCTGGGTGCTAACATACAAACACAGAGCAAAACAAAGGGTTTAAATACAATCAGGGGAAACGAGGCACAGGTGCAAATAATAATGGGGATCAAGGGAAAACAAAAGGTCAAAAGGCACAATGGGGGCATCTAGTGACCAAAAACCGGAACAACCCTGGCCAAATCCTGACAGTGGTCAAATCAAAACCTGAGGGAGATTTTACCGTAATTCCGTTACCAAAGTTTCCGTCTGCACAGTTCTTCCACTAATTTCGTTTTTGTACATTTTTCAGTGGAAATGGTTCAAAGTAGTCCTTGTGCACAAAGTTGTACGGTTTGTTAAACTTTGAAATCAATGTTTTTTGTTTGTCAAAGTTTTTTAAAAATGTGTCTGTAATTCCGTTACCATGGAATTGCCCACATACCTTGCAGTGGGCTCACTATCTTTAACACATTGACCTGTTACAGCTGAGTGGGCAGCTGATATTATAGGCTGTTTTATTATATTCAATCAGCTCTGTAGGGATGTGTAGGAGGGCACTCAATACAAGTGGGGGTATATTACTCCTGGTCTGAGAGTGCAGGTATGTTGCCATACATAAATGCCACTAAATAGAATGGAATAGGCCTACTGTATAAAACATTAGAGGATACAGAGGCATGGAATTCCACATGGAATCATTTTTCTCCTAACCTGTGGGGTCATGTATTAAATAGGCTATTGTGTCACTTTCACCCGGACTCCTCACGCCTATGAGTGAAAATGGATGTTGTTTCATGTTTTATGCATATGTTTATACACTAGTGTATACTCTGTGTGTCTCCGTCTCTCTCGTTCTCTCTGTGTGTGTGTGTGTGCATCCATGCATGTGCTCATTTGCGTCATGACTGTGTGTTTTGTGTGTGCGTTCATGTGACACCATGCCCAAACTGGACGCGCGCCATCGTGCGCAAATTGATTTTGTCCCCCACACCAAAAGTGATCACGACACACAGGTTGAAATATCAAAACAAACTCTGAACCAATTATCTTAAAGCATTAAACATTTAAGGCAATTTAGCTAGCTATCTTGCAGTTGCTAGCAAATTTGTCACATTCAGCTAGCTTGCTGATGCTAGCTAATTTGTCCTGGGATATAAACGTTGAGTTGCTATTTTACCTGAAATGCACAAGGTCCTCTACTCCGACAACTAATCCATACTATAAAACGGTCAACCGAATAGTTTCTAGTCATCTCTTCTCCTTCCAGGCTTTTTTTCTTGGACTTTATATGGCGATTGGCATCCAACCTTCATAGGTGTATTACCACGACCGACCGACCTCAGTTCATCTTTCAGTCACCCACGTGGGTAAAACCATGAGGAGATGGCACGTGGGTATCTGCTTCTATAAACCAATGACGAGATGGGAGAGGCAGGACTTGCACCGCGTTCAGCGTCACAAATAGAACTGACTTCTATTTTTGCACTTGGCAATGCAGACGCTCGTTGGTGCATGCGAGCAGTCTGGGTGCAATGATTGAATAACATGTATGTGTACATTTGTTTTGCAATGCGAGAGGTGTGGTCAGCATGTGAATTTACATATTTCAAAGGATCTATTTGGGCATCACTTACAGTAACTCTTTGGTGAGTGCTGGCTGGTTGCCTAAAGGTGTGGTAATGGTTTCTCTCACCAGATAGCGGAGGGTCTGTGTGTGAGCTATATTTGTAGGGGGAGGTCAGGCCTGAAAAATACTGGGTAATGAAGATGATGAACCACCCCAAGGATATCCAAACATAGTAAACACATACTTGCTTGGTAATTACTTTCCTGGTGTGAGGAAAATTATTATGTGAAAACAAATAATAAAATATGATTTTGAACACTTTAAGACCTATTACACCCAGGCTCTATCATAATCATCTATGTTATTATAAGTCATGGTCAGGGTTAGCCTAACTCCTATTTGATGATTTGTTGTAGGTCTCTTGTGAATATCTTATGATTATAGCCTACTTATCAGATGGGCATCTGTGGCATTATTTTGTGCAAGGCGGGCACATTCCATCTCCCAGCGCAAGTAGGTGACGCTTACTATTAGCCTATGAAGTGACATCTATGGGGGGTGAGTCATGCCATAATTAAGTCTCGTGAAGCTATTGATACCTCTCACCTAGTCAGGTAATGTCTTCCTAGCGCCATAAAATACCACCATGAATTAACATGGACTGTCAATGGAGACAGGTTTGTTTCTAAGGCGTCAAAATGCCAACGCTTTCACGTCATGTGACACGTACACGCCATGTAGACGTCGTGTTCACATCGTGTAAACGTGTCACTGACACTAACCATTGCGATTAATGTTATTTATCATCTTCTGCTTTTTATGAATAAACAGGCATCAGACACCCCCAGACACATTAATGTTACTTACCTTACAGATCGCAAAGTGAGCTAATTTCAACTCCATTAATATGCAAATACACTTGATTTATACACTGGCTTGTCTGGCTGGCATGTTTTCATTCTAAACAGGCATTTAATTGTCTACACTAAAATAATATTAGTTCTCTATTGATGATTAAAAAATACACCCTTGTGGTTGAATATATATCAGTTGTATGTCTTATGATATAATTAATAATGCTGAACTAACAAATACCATCAAGGGATACGTTACAATTTACAATAACAGACACATTATGAAACAGCTGTGAAAACCAATCTAGCAATATTTTAGATTTAAATACATATCCATTGATATTTTGTTCATCAGGCAGCCGATAGTTCAAAGAGGAAGTGACACAAGGATGCTCTCCTATCATTTATATTGAGTTGTTTAGATTTAAATTCTGGCTGTGTTTTTCTTTTGTTATAACGAGGAAAGTTCAAAGAAATGTTGATTCAGGTTAGGCGTGAGTTTCTGCTTGAGTTTGGTTAAAAGGACAGCAAATTTGTTCATACTTTGAGAACTTGCTACCAAGCTCATGTGTACCAGACACACATCGTGTAATGTATTATGTATTTCATGTACACTGTAATTGTTTGAGTGTTTGAGTGTCAATTCCTTCATCCAATTAGTTAAATAGATTAACTGCATTCTTCGTTTTACAAAGTAATTATTTGATTGGCAAAATGCTTGTAAGTCGCTCTGGATAAGAGCGTCTGCTAAATGACTTAAATGTAAATGTAAATGTTAGGTCTATTGGTAGTTGTTATTTACACTATACACGTACTGTAGCATACTCTTGGGTATTACCTTAACATCTCTGATCTGCTTGCCTCATTTAATTAATGCTAGAACATTGGTTGCCAGGATTAGTTATTTGTATCAAGTATCTTAAAACCTCTTTAGGCTAGGGGGCAGTATTTTGATGTTTGGATGAAAAATGTGCCCAAAGTAAACTGACTATTTCTCAGGCCCAGAAGCTAGAATATGCATATCATTGTCTGTGAGTATAACAGAACTGATATGGCAGGCGAAAACCTGGGGAAAATCCATCCAGGAAGTGCTGTTTTTCTGAAACTACTCTTTTCCATTGCAAGCCTATCCTCCATTGAAAGGGATATCAACCAGATTCCTTTCCCTATGACTTCCACAAGGTGTGAACAGTCTTTAGACATAGTTTCAGGCTTTTATTCTGAAAAATTAGCGAGAATGATCATGTCCTCAGATTTGTGCATGCGCGCGCAATGGGAGCGAGACCTTTTCTTTCTCTCTTCTATTGAAAAGGCTACCGTCCTGTTGAAATATTATTCATTATTTATTGTAGAAACAACCTGAGGATTGATTATAAAAAACGTTTGACATGTTTCTACGAACTTTACGGATACTATTTGGAATATTCGTCTGCCCATCATGACCGCACGAGCCTGTGGATTACTGAACAAAACGCGCCAACCAAATGGAGGTTTTTGGATATAAAGAGAATCTTTATCAAACAAAAAAACATTTATTGTGTAACTGAGAGTCTTGTGAGTGCAAACATATGAAGATAAGTGATCTTATAAGTGACCACTGAACAACCAATGCCTTAGAAGGCTGAATTAACCCCAAAGGCTGGAAATCGTATCATAAAGCTTTTTTTCCAATAATATTTTCCACTTTGGGGGCTCAGCAACATGGTTCACCCTAAAAAAAAGCAGTACTTTCTCCCCGTTGGGGAATTGAACCCCGGTCTCCCGCGTGACAGGCGGGGATACTCACGACTATACTAATGAGGAGCAGGTGGGTTGGACCTTTGAAAAAACGTGGAGCATATATATATATATATACTAAGATAAGTGATCATCAAAGGTAAGTGATTCATTTTATTGCTTTTCTGACTTTCGTGACCAATCTACTTTGCTGCTAGCTGTTTAATGTTTTGTCTGCCGAGAGCTGTCCTCACATAATCGCATGGTTTGCTTTCACCGTAAAGCCTTTTTGAAATCTGACATGCCGGCTGGATTAACAACAAGTTAAGCTGTGTTTTGGTGTATTGCAATTGTGATTTCTTGAAAATTTAATATTTTTAGTAATTTAATTTGAATTTGGTGCTCTGCAATTTACCGGATGTAGACGAAAATGATCCCACTAAAGGGATCCGAGTGGCAAGAGTTAATAATTGCATAACAGTGCAAGATAGAAATGTTCATTATAGTCATACTGAGTATGTGATGCAATGATTCGCTATCTTGCTAGATCCTCCAGAGAGGGCACAGGGCTTGTTGCATTTATTTTTACAGAAAACCACGACAATTATAGGCCTACACTCAGGAAAAAAGGGGCTATCTAGATCCTAAAAGGATTCTTCCGCTGTCCCCATAGGAGAACCCTTTGAAGAACCCTTTTTGATTCCAGGTAGAAACCCTTTGGTGCCTAGGTAGAACCCTTTTTGCGTTCCATTCCACAGATGGTTCTACATGGAACCAAAAAGGGTTGTTACTCGAAACAAAAATGGTTCTTTAAAGGGTTCTCCGATGGGGACTTCCGTATAACCCTTTGGAACCACCTTTTCTAAGAGTGTACACAACAAGTTCAACCTGTTCAGTTTACCACATTTCATTCTCTACTCCAACATCTGCTAGTATTCAAAATAAAATGCAATATAGCAACACCACCTTTGAATGTTTTCGTCAAACCTCTGCTCAGACTTAAATAGCAGAGTCCCAAGAACCTTCTCCAGGGGTGACTGTAGCATCCTCAAACGGTCCACCACCTTCTACCAAACTGCCTTCTCATACAAAGCAATGGACATGGAATGGCCTCACTTGAACATGGATCAAGTCAAGTCAGACGTGTGCACACTGAATTTGATCCAAAAGGCAACAGTGGCATATTAAATGCAGCAGAATACACACTAAAAACACATTACATTTCAATAGGTGCAATAATTTTGCTTTGATTACTTTGATTAGATGATGTGTTTGTGTCTTTTACAAGTCAAATGTACACTAGCCTACTCCCCTATCAACATAGTAAATCATGACAATACGACAATATGTTATCAACTCGTCATCAACAAAAAGTAATTATTTTCAAATAAATAAAATTGGACTTATAAACACAGTAGGCCTAAATATTTCCTCACGATATCACAACTTAAATATAGCCTACTTAGTCCTCAATTGGATCAAGGACATCTTGGTAGTTCTTTTCATCATCTCCAAGGAAACTATCTTGGGCAGACGCTCGAAAATCGCTTATGCCGCATGTAAATAAAGAAATGAATGTCTGTGTCGTCGCCGAGCTTTCAAATACCGTGCCCGTCTCTCACTCTATGAACGGTCACTGCTATTCAGGTTCCTTGGGACGTCCTGACGATAAACCCGAAACTAACACTAAACTTAACCATTTTACATTTATACTTGATAGAACTGGTAACAACAGTCTGTGATTGGCTAACAACATCGAGATCTGCATACAGTGAGTTAAAATAACATACCATGCCATGAGGTGTTGAGGGAAAGACAGATTACCTATAGATTGGACATCATCTTTACTAGGCCATTAGCGATAACAGGAAATACACAAGCGTAGGCTACACTATAGTTCAAGGTGGCTACGTCAGAACATCTTCTTGCATGGGAAAAATAGTACGTTTCTAACATTTATGGTTGAGATTTAATTAATATAAATATAAACTATGCACATTATTACTTTCATTAACATGGGACACAGGCGTCAGGCAGATGTTAGTAAGGATTCATGTCATGTCAGGTGGTACGGTTGCCTAGGCTTATATATGTCTCTTATCACCCCCCATAGACATCACTCCAGCGCTAGTAGCCTACTCGGAGCATTCATCTTCTTTCCGTCCACATGCATTCGTTCTCGTTTCACTAAAGGAGGTGTAGTTTGTCCGATTGCTCTGCTAAAAGGGGTTGGACAAAAATATTTTCCATCTTGAAAAATTGCAAAAGCTTCGCAACATGGCGTCAATAGGAGATTTCGACCCGCTCAATGCTTCCATCCCTGCCACCAAAGTTGAAATCACAGTGTCTTGCAGGTAAGAGAATGGCTTCAGTGTGACCCATTTTTGTCGGGGTTTGATATGACTGTCACGGAAGGAGGATATGGTATGGGCAAATATTCGGGCTTTTATCTTCCGTTCTGGTTGTAGTAACATTTTGAAGAAGTCACTGTTGTTCAACCAACCGCACTGTTGATAATTACTTTAGGCTACAATGTATCTAGATAAGAGTGCGGTGTTCACATTTTTCCTTTGTTTTAGTTTTGGGTGGTAAGTTTACAATTAACTTTCGAACTATAGTCTATCAGGTATTTAGTAGGCAGTAACCTGGCATTATTCCTGTTGGAGGACTATCAATGGACACCAACAGCCTCGAATAGGCATAAACAACAAAACCAACATTCCCTATCTTGCCATATGTTAGAATATTGTTCTCACTGAATAATTTGACACTTGTTCTGACTCGTGGTTTGTTGTGGGCTGTCACTCACCGAACTGATCAGAAGCACACAAATATATGTACATTGACGTTTGACGAAAGGTTAACTATATGCCAGGAGTAGGTTGGTGATTTGATGTAGCCTATTCTAAGTGCAGCGACAGTCAGACGTGTTTGTGAGCTGGAATAGAAGGGTAGGCTAGATATAGCGGGTTGAGGGTGTATCACTAGCCCGCTTTAACCACCCTCTTTCTCTGGAGACGTGCCTTCCTGTTGCATAACGGCTCCTCCGTCCTCGCCCAACCGTATATATTTAATGGGTCCTTTTAGAATAGTTCAACTGAGGGAATGTTGGCCTCACTGGAATGGGAATCATAGTGTTGTCACTGGACTGTCACTCGTTATTTAATCAACTGATATTGAAAGAAAGACGACACACAAAGAAAGTGAGACTTTCTAACCACTCCATTAATTTTTATTTGACCCATTATTTAACTAGGCAAGTCAGTTAAGAACAAATTCTTATTTACTATGACTGCCTACCCCTGCCAAACCCGGAAGACCCTGGGCCAGTTGTGCACTGCCCTATGGGACTCTCAATCAAGGCCGGCTGTGATACAGCCTGGATAACACATGTCGTATTGAAACAAAGTGTGGGCCTACTTCACAAGGAAATTCCCCCTAGATCTCTCCCTATGGACTAAATTGAATGAAAGGGAAATCATTTTTTTAAAACACACACAATAACTAGTTACTCAATATTTGACCATACCATTCTGATCCAGTAGCTTAATTCTCTAGAGGAATCAGTCCATTCAAATGTGTTATTTCTATCACATTTAACATTTACATTTAAGTCATTTAGCAGACGCTCTTATCCAGAGCGACTTACAAATTGGTGCATTCACCTTATGACATCCAGTGGGACAGTCACTTAACAATAGTGCATCTAAAACTTAGGGGGGGTGGGGTGAGAGGGATTACTTAACCTATCACCTCCAGGTAATACATCACATATTACCCCTTATGTGTCAGACTCTGCAGAAGAGGCACTATATACAGTGGGGCAAAAAAAGTATTTAGTCAGCCATCAATTGTGCAAGTTCTCCCACTTAAAAATATGAGAGGCCTGTAATTTTCATCATAGGTACACTTCGACTATGACAGACAAAATGAGGGAAAAAAATCCAGAAAATCACATTGCAGGATTTTTAATGAATTTATTAGCAAATTATGGTGGAAAATAAGTATTTGGTCACCTACAACCAAGCAAGATTTCTGGCTCTCACAGACATGTAACTTCTTCTTTGAGGCTCCTCTGTCCTCCACTCGTTACCTGTATTAATGGCACCTGTTTGAACTTGTTATCAGTATAAAAGACACCAGTCCACAACCTCAAACAGTCACACTCCAAGCTCCACTATGGCCAAGACCAAAGAGCTGTCAAAGGACACCAGAAACAAAATTGCAGACCTGCACCAGGCTGGGAAGACTGAATCTGCAATAGGTAAGCAGCTTGGTTTGAAGAAATCAAATGTGGGAGCAATTATTAGGAAATGGAAGACATACAAGACCACTGATAATCTCCCTCGATCTGGGGCTCCACACAAGATCTCACCATGTGTGGTTAAAATGATCACAAGAACGGTGAGCAAAAATCCCAGAACCACACGGGGGGACCTAGTGAATGACCTGCAGAGAGCTGGGACCAAAGTAATAAAGCCTACCATCAGCAAGGGCATTGAAGATGAAACGTGGCTGGGTCTTTCAGCATGACAATGATCCCAAACACACCGCCCAGGCAACAAAGGAGTGGCTTCGTAAGATGCATTTCAAGGTCCTGGAGTGGCCTAGCCAGTCTCCAGATCTCAACCCCATAGAAAATCTTTGGAGGGAGTTGAAAGTCTGTTTCCCAGCAACAGCCCCAAAACATCACTGCTCTAGAGGAGATTTGCATGGAGGAATGGGCCAAAATACCAGCAACAGTGTGTGAAACCTTGTGAAGACTTCCAGAAAACGTTTGACCTCTGTCATTGCCAACAAAGGGTATATAAGAAAGTATTGAGATAAACTTTTGTTGTTGACCAAATACTTATTTTCCACCATAATTTGCAAATAATTCATTAAAAATCCTACAATGTGATTTTCTGGATTTTTTTTCTCATTTTGTCTGTCATAGTTGAAGTGTACCTATGATGAAAATTACAGGCCTCATCTCTTTAACGGGGAGAACTTGCACAATTAGTGGCTGACTAAATACTTTTTTGCTCCACTGTACATAAGGGATGTTCGGTAAATGCTGGTTCTGAGTCATGCTCTGGTGCCTGCTGGGCATAGAGGGGGTCAGTAGGGAATGCCTTCACACTCATCACACCCCAGAGAGGAGGTGAGGTACCATGATAACGCGGCCAGGTGTGTGTGTGTGTGCCTAAAAGGCTCTCTCTCTCTCTCTCTCTCTCTCTCACACACCACAAACAAGGCTCTGCTCTCAAACGCACACAAATACACACACTGTCTGATGAAGGGATAAGTCTCTCTCTCTCTCAATTTCTTCCCTCTCAATGTCTTCTCTCTCTGCCCAGAGCTCCAATGGAGGCAAAGACTGTTAGTACAGATAACTCTCTCTCTCTTCCCTCCCTGCCTGCAGTCATATTATATCATGTTTACGTGTGGGTACTGTAGGCTACTGTAGGTGGATGTCTCTGCGCTGGTTGGGTTGGGCTATATGCCTATTTACTGTCATCGTGACACAGTACATTTCTGTGTTGACCAGAGTCCAATTAATATGAATAAGGGGCTGGATTCCTCAGTAACTGTCGGATCGTCCTGGAGAAATTGATTCTTGGCTTGGTGTAATAAAGCGCACCTAAATCTCATCAAATGTTATTTGTCGCGTGTGCTGAATACAACAGGTGTAGACGTTACCGTGAAATGCTTACTTACAAGCCCTTAACCAACAATGCAGTTTTAAGAAAATACCCCCACCTCCCCCCAAAAAGTAAGAGATAAGAATAACAAATGATTAAAGAGCAGCAGTAAAGAACAATTTACGAAACCTAACCGTTCCGTAAAGTGTTACATTGTACTAGCACTGTATTCCCAATTCAGTGATTGGTTCTACCTCTGTATGAGTTAGAATGTATGAATTGTTCAGATGTTGCATTATCTTGCTATTTCCTTGCATGGTACATACAGTTGAAGTCGGAAGTTTGCATACACTTAGGTGGGAGTCATTAAAACTCATTTTTCAACCACTCCACAATTTTTTTTGTTAACAAACTATAGTTTTGGCAAGTCAATTGTGTCATGCAAAGTAAATGTCCTAAGTAATTTTTCCAATTGTTTACAGACAGATTAATTCACTGTATCACAATTCCAGTGGGTCAGAAGTTTACATACACTAAGTTTACTGTGCCTTTAAACAGCTTGGAAAATTCCAGAAAGTGATGTCATAGCTTTAGAAGCTTCTGACATCACTTGAGTCAATTGGAGGTGTGGATGTATTTCAAGGCCTACCTTCAAACTCAGTGCTTCTTTGCTTGACATGCGAAAATACAAAGAAATCAGCCAAGACTTCAAAAAATTCTGGACCTCCACAAGTCTGGTTCATCTTTGGGAGCAATTTCCAAACGCCTGAAGATACAACGTTCATCTGTACAAACAATAGTACGCAAGTATAAACACCATGGGACACGCAGCTGTCATACCGCTCAGGAAGGAGATGCATTCTGTCTCTTGGAGATGAACATACTTTGTGCGAAAAGTGCAAATCAATCCCAGAACAACAGCAAAGGACCTTGTGAAGATGCTGGAGGAAACGGGTACAAAAGTATCTATCCACAGTAAAACAAGTTCTATATCGACATAACCGAAAAGGCAGCTCAGCAACATCTCAAGACATCAGTCAGGAAGTTAAAGCTTGGTCGCAAATGGGTCTTCCAAATGGACAATGACCCCAAGCATACTTCCGAAGTTGTGGCAAAATGGCTTAAGGACAACAAAGTCAAGGTATTGGAGTGGCCATCACAAACCCTGACCTCAATCCTATAGAACATTTGTGCGCAGAACTGAAAAAGTGTGTGTGAGGAAGGAGGCCTACAAACCTGACTTAGTTACACCAGCTCTGTCAGGTGGAAGGGGCCAAAATTCCCCCAACGTATTGTGGGAAGCTTGCGGAAGGCTACCCAAAAGGTTTGGCCCAAATTAAACTATTTAAAAGCAATGCTACCAAATACTAATTGAGTATGTAAACTTCTGACCCTCTAGGAATGTGATGAAATAAATACAAACTGAAATAAATTGTCTGGTATTATTCTGCCATTTCACATTCTAAAAATAAAGTGGTGATCCTAACTGACCTAAAACAGGGAATTTTTTACTAGGATTAAATGTCAGCAATTGTGAAAAACTGAGTTTAAATGTATTTGGCTCAGGTGTATGTGAACTTCCGACTTCAACTGTACGTCTGATTTAGTTTTGTCTGGCTGGTTGTCTCTGATACTGTAGTTATTGTGTGGTTCCCTGTTGTACCACTCGTGTGGTGTCTGGCTGTGTTTTATGGTAATCTGTGGTGTCTGGTTTTCTCAGCGCTTGTTCAGGGATGTGTCTAATCAGTGATGGGAGCACAGGTGTCAGAGTTTAAGGCCTCATTAACCTCTCTGATTGAAGAGGAGGGCAGGGGGGCACCATAGGGACCAGTGGTACCATGACATGCTAGGGTTCATAGCAGGGGCCCAATCTCCCCTTTTCTCACACCTCTCTCTCGCTTGTTCCTTTCTTCCCCTCTCTTTTTTCCTGGATACCTGTCAATGTGTCTGTCCCCTCTCCCTGTCTCTTTCCCCCTCTCTCCTGGTGTTTTCTCTCCCTGCCAGTGTGTAACTGACTCTGACAGCGTCCTTAGATGTCAGATATTCCATCTCATCTCTGTGGGACAGCCACTCTTCTTATCAACACAACTGTCACCAATTGGCTGACTTCATGACAGCCACTATTATCAATCCATAAGTTGTGGTAGTTTTTTCGTATGTCTCTGGGAAGTTGACAACTAGAGTTAGCGGAATTGCTAAGTAGCGTTAGCACAATGACTGGCTTGCAAAACTACCTCTAACTTCCTTCATGTTTGATGCAGAGACATAAATAACGGATACTTAAATATATATATATTTTTGTAAGGGGGCACTGGCCCAGCAAGCTTTCCCTGACTCTGGGTTAGATTTGCAGATTTCTAATTAAAAATGTTTATTGACATTTTGGTATTTGGAGAACAAAACGTGGCTTTCCTATCCCTGAGGTTGTGCTCTGTTTCAGGCCAAAACAAACTAACTC
The DNA here is from genome assembly GCF_021184085.1 of Oncorhynchus gorbuscha. Classification (NCBI taxonomy): domain Eukaryota; kingdom Metazoa; phylum Chordata; class Actinopteri; order Salmoniformes; family Salmonidae; genus Oncorhynchus; species Oncorhynchus gorbuscha. The sequence goes on from NC_060186.1 coordinate 25,940,766, forward strand.
CCCCAAACAACAGTCTTTTAGAGAGTAGGGGAGGGTAAGCATTGAGGAATAATCAGGCATGTTTAACCTGAAGTGAACTCAAATGGTATCCACAAGTTCACCTGACTCTGGGGAAGTAGATAAAGGGCTTCATTGCTCGACTTTGGACAGAAACTAAGCAAACCGTCCCTCGCCCCACTTTCCTCTCAAATTCATATTTTAACCAATGTCTGGATGTCAGTTCGTACTTCAAAATGTTTCTCCTCTGGCTGTTGGAACAAAATGATTTCTCTCTCTCTCCTCTCTAAAGGCTTGGCAGCCCTCCTGTACCCTGTCTGCCTGCTTTGGTTATGGAACTGAATGATGGCCTTTAATTTGAAATGGAAAGTAAGATTGAGAGTGGAAACATGGCTCTAGCTGTGGGTCGCCTTGGACATCTTTCAGGTGACAGTCACAGGGTTATTGATGATGGCCAATTTGGGGCCTGGATGATGCCAGATATTCATTAGCTAAGGGGCAGTTTGAAAGTTACTGTGGGGGGGGGGGGGCATGAACACAACCAGTCACAATGTTTTAGTCTGATTAGGCTACTTCATATGTCTTCTGTAGGCATGCGCACGTACATCCAAAATATAATTCCAGCATCCTCAAAATGGCTTGACATCCTTTCTATGTGAGGTAAAGTACATGCCGGATAACAACTATCACGATATCAGGGGAAAGCATGCCATTTTATTAGGCCGCAGATGAAATAATGATTTACTTCACAGTGCGGTCTTATTCTGATGACATGATGATCGATGCTTGGCTGCAGTTTTGACAAGTAAATGATATTGCGCTTTTGTCTGTAATAATCTCATCATGTAGGCTATACCCGCACTGTATCTGCGAGGTGTTGGCTGGAGCGCCCATGCCAAGGCCAGAGTGGGCACATGCACTACACCTAAACCTCTGCAGAAGAGACTGAGGGTTGTGGCAATATATACATAAGGGATGTTAGGTAAATGCTGGTTCTGAGTCACGCTCTGGTGCCTGCTGGGCATGGAGGGGGTCTGTACGGAAACTCATATTTTTTTATTCAGGACATGGGAATTTAATTTCTGAAGTAATTTTTATGTGCACTACATATTTAGTCAATTTGATGGAAACAACTCTGATGGGAAAATATGCATTTTTGCATAAATCTGTCACCAATTGGATGGAAACTTTGGAACCTATAGCCCCTTATTTATTATTATTTTTAGAATCTGGTAAGTGTGCTAGTCCTTATGCCTGCACATCATGGTTCATAATCAACCCCAAATATCTAAAGAATAAGCTACAGACCATCCAAAACAAGCTTGTAAGAATTGTACTTAAACCCCCCCCCCATAGCCATCGTAGCTGCTTAAAATGAGTGTCTATAGATAATAGTGTTATTTTTTTCAAATTGGCCTGGTCCACAGAATGATCACTGACTCCAGGTACCAATGTTTTTTTAAAAGTTTTTTGTTAGATGTCCACCCACATAATACCAGAGTCAGACTCTAATATTCACTGTTTAGACTTATAGTCTATATGATGAGAACACATTTTTATATACCTGTGCTGCTGAGTGGAACACACAACCACAGCAACTCAATACCATGTCCACTTTTAAAAAGCATGTCAAAAGCTGGCTAATGTGTGAACAGTCTAACTTTTATTTATTTTTTTGTCTCTAATGTGTCTTTATCCACAGTGCATTGGGAAACTATTCAGACCCCTTTTTCCAAACATTTTTTTACGTTACAGCCTTATTCTAAAATTGCTTCAATTGTCCCCCCCTTCTCAAATCTAGACATAATAACCATAATGACAAAGCAAAAACAGGTTTGTGTACATTTTTGCAAATGTATAAAAAAGAAAACATAACTATCACATTTACATAAGTATTCAGACCCTTTACTCAGTACTTTGTTGAAGCATCTCTTGGCAGCGATTACAGCCTCGATTCTTCTTGAATATCTCCCAGTCCCTGCCGCTGAAAAATATCCCCACAGCATGATGCTGTCAACACCATGCTTCACTGTAGGGATGGTGCCAGGTTTCCTCCAGACGTTACACTTGGCATTCAGGTCAAAGAGTTCAATCTTTGCTTCATCCTCTCCACAGAGGAACTCTAGAGCTCTGTCAGGGTGACCATTGAGTTCTTGGTCACCTTCCTGAAAAAAGGGATTGCTCAGTTTGGCTGGGCTACCAGCTCTAGGAAGAGTTTTAAGAATGAATGAAGGCCAAAGTGTTATTGTGGACCTTCAATTCAGCAGGGATTTTTTTTTGGTACCCTTCCCCAGATCTGTGACTTGACACAATCCTGTCTCTGAGCCTACGGACAATTCCTTCGACCTCATGACTTGGTTTTTGCTCTGACATCCAATGTCAACAGTGGGACCTTACATGGACTGGTGTGTGTGTGTGTGTGTGTGCCTTTCCAAATCATGAGTCTAGTCAATAGAATTTACCACAGGTGGACTCCAAGTTGTAGAAACATCTGAAGGATGATCAATGGAAACAGGATGCACCTGAGCTCAAATTCGATTCTCCTAGCAAAGGGTCTGAATACTTATGTAAATAAGGTATTTCTGTTTTTTATTTTTAATACATTTACAAAATGTCTAAACCTGTTTTTTTTTTTGCTTTGTCATTGTGGGCTATTGTGTGTAGATTGAGGAACGTTGTAATTAATCCATTTTAGAATAAGACTAACAACAAAATGTGGAAAAGGGGAAGGGGTTTGAATACTTTCTGAATACACTGTATGTAATTGTACATGTACTTATGTGCAAAATAGGGACCACAGTTGAAATAAGTCCCTGAGTTTATTGTGTAATCATGGTAACTTTTTAAGATATTTGTACTGTGTGTGTATATACACAGTTGAAGTTTACATACACTTTAGCCGAATCCATTTAAACTCAGTTTTTCACAATTCCTGACATTTAATCCTAGTAAAGATTCCCTGTCTTAGGTCAGTTAGGATCACCACTTTTATTTTAAGAATGTGAATTATCAGAATAATAGAAGAGAATTATTTCAGCTTTTATTTCTTTCATCACATTCCCAGTGGGTCAGAAGTTTACATACACTCAATTAGTATTTGGTAGCATTGCTTTTAAATGAACTTGGGTCAAACATTTCGGGTAGCCTTCCACAAGCTTCCCACAATAAATTGGGTGAATTTTGGCCCATTCCTCCTGACAGAGCTGGCGTAACTGAGTCAGGTTTGTAGGCCTCCTTGCTCGCACATGCTTTTTCAGTTCTCCCGGCAAATGTTCTATAGGATTGAGGTCAGGGCTTTGTGATGACCACTCCAATACCTTGACTTGGCTGCCCTTATGCCATTTTGCCACAACTTTGGGAGTATGCTTGGGGTCATTGTCCATTTGCAAGACACATTTGTGACCAAGCTTTAACTTCCTGACTGATGTATTAAGATGTCGTTTCAATATATCCACATAATTTTCCTCCCTCATGATGCCATCTATTTTGTGAAGTGCACCAGTCCCTCCTGCAGCAAAGCACCCCCACAACATGATGCTGCCACCCCTGTGCTTCACGGTTGGGATGGTGTTCTTTGGCTTGCAAGCCTCCCCCTTTTTCCTCCAAACATAACGATGGTCATTATGGCCAAACAGTTCTATTTTTGTTTCATCAGATCAGAGGACATTTTCCCAAAAAGTATGATCTTTGTCCACATGTGCAGTTTGCAAACCATAGTCTGGCTTTTTTATGGCGGTTTTGGAGCAGTGGCTTCTTCCTTGCTGAGCGCCCTTTCAGGTTATGTCGACAACTCATTTTACTGTAGATGTAGATACTTTTGTACCTGTTTTCCTCCAGCATCTTCACAAGGTCCTTTTGTTCTGGGATTGATTTACACTTTTCGCACCAAAGTACGTTCATCTCTAGGAGACAACGCGTCTCCTTCCTCAGCGGTATGACGGCTGCGTGGGCCCATGGTGTTTATACTTGCGTACTATTGTTTGTACAGATGAACTTGGTACCTTCAGGCGTTTGGAAATTGCTCTCAAGGATGAACCAGACTTGTGGAGGTCTACAATTTTTTTTTTTTTTTTCCTGAGGTCTTGGCTGATTTTCTTTTGATTTTCCCATGATGTCAAGCAAAGAGGCACTGAGTTTGAAGGTAGGTGTTGAAATACATCCACAGGTACACCTCCAATTGACTCAAATGATGTCAATTAGCCTAACAGAAGCCTCTAAAGCCATTACATAATTTTCTGGCATTTTCCAAGCTGTTTAAAGGCACAGTCAACTAAGTGTATGTGAACTTCTGACCCACTGGAATTGTGACACACTGAATTATAAGTGAAATAATCTGTCTGTAAACAATTGTTGAAAAAAAAAAAAAGACCCGTCATGCACAAAGTAGGCGTCCTAACCGACTTGCCAAACCTATAGAAAATGGTGGAGTAGTTGAAAAAACTAGATATAATGACTCCAACCTAAGTATATTCAAACTTCCAACTTCGTGTGTGTGTGTGTGTGTGTGTGTGTGTGTGTATAAAATAAAAAATTCTACTGACAAATATCATCAATTCAACCTGTGCAGAGGCAATTTGATGGAAAGAGATCTGTTAGAAAACACCAACAATTGTAATGACATTGGGAGATTGCCAAGCCTTCGAGACTGGGTAGGCCTACAAGATGTGGAGGGATGTCATTTCTGTTGGTCGAGATTGACAGTCTATTTATTGTGGTGTTGAAAATGCAAACCATGATATTGCCATGATAAGCGCCCGAAGTCGGTATGTTTTGTTGGTTGTGTGGTACTTGGGCACAGAAACCTGTTGGTGGAAAATGTGTTGCGTATATTTGATATAATTCTACATACGGCATCAAAATGGCGAACATCTGATTTTTTTTCCCCTAGTTGATCATTGTCTGCAGCCTGTTCTAATCGTAGTGTAGGCCTAATGAAACAGGCAGGGAGACTGAGCTCGTCCGTGGTGGTCAGCAAACCCTCAACCTTCTGGCCCTTGGCCCTGCTAGGCATTGCATGTGCCACAAAAGCATGCTGGAGCGGCAAAGTTGATGTCCACATTTTATATACACAGGGTCTCTACAGCTATTGTTATTTGTGGTCGTAAACATTACAAGTACAAGTACTGTCCCTAATTCACTTAAATTCTGTCTCGAGGGCAATGCCATTGGTTGAATGGTGCATCTTAATATTCTAAAGTGTCATCCTGTCCTTGTCTCTTTTTATTTGTTTGCACTAAATTGAGAAGACCGGATTGGGGAGACCAGAATGGAGGAAGCAAAGTGTGTGAGCTAAGTTACTCACTTTAGACCTGTCCCGGACACACAGATCACCATGGACAAAGGAGTGGGAGGCAACGAGGAACCTGGATCACATGGTACTGGATGATTTGACCATACCAGGTGAAGGCAGGCAGAGCATTCCTATCCAATAGCCATGCATGCTTGCAGGCATAAAACATGTGCACAACAGAAACACAAACACACACACACACACACATTCTATTGGCTCCAACCCAACAGTCACAAGTGATAAGAGTGAATCGTCTTTATTATCTCCAACAAACTTTTTGAAAAGCAACTGGTTCCATCTTACTCCCGAGCTGGAGATAGGCTATTAGTCTAGAAATTATAGATCCACATCTGTCTGTTTTAATGACAGAAAGCCAACAACATTCAACTAGTTCCTCTCTTGTCTTGAAGGTTCTTGTTGGTGCTTTGGTTCCCTCTTTGACTCCAGGAAGTGATTATTGCCCTTTTGGACCCATAAAGATAAGATAATGGCTTGTATTGGAGAAGTGACAAAAGTGTCTGGCTGGATTGAGCTGAGACAGGGACCATGCTGTGACCTGGTTCAATACAACTCAGAGAAAGACAAAAATACAATGGAGGATTCGCACATAGGAGAGGAGGATGAAAAGAGAGCGAAAGACCAATGGACATTTGGCTGGAACTGTGGGAGCTGAATGGATTTTGGAAGACCTTACAGGAGCAAAGTAATCTGTGGGATTTGCAATTTGGCTGAAAGCGTGTGGAGCTGAAATGAAATTGGAAGACATAGTCTCTGAGCGTGGGTAATGGCCAGTGAGGTGTGTGTGTGTGTGTGGCAAGGTCCTGCCATGTAATCTGGTTTGGGTCTGCTTGGGGAGTCTTAGCGCACCTCGTCAAGATCCACACACTGAGGAAATGACTTGACTGCTCCCAATACCCAGAGCTTTGAGGAGACTTTCTATATGGCTGGAAAAAATGTCCACAGAACTGTGTAATTTGCGTGTTCTGTGTGTGTGTGTGTAATCCAGTAGAGCAGGGAATTGCCAGTGACCTCACGATACAATATTATCACAATGCTTAGGTGCTGATAGAATGTGTATTGTGATTATGTATTGCGATTCCATACTGTCATTTTATTGTGATTGAATGTTCTAAACGCATTGCTCACTGTGTCTGCTGTTTGAGAAAACAACTCAAAGTGTTGAAAACATGTTAGCTTGGCTCACTGTTTTAAAATAAGAGAGAACAAGCTACAGGATAAAAAATACAAGAGTTTTGGTACAGGTACAGCCAACGCTAGCTGACATTACCTACAGTAACAATATGAAAAATTGCGATCTGTAACTGTCGATTTTGTTTTTCACCCAGCACTAGTAATCTGTGTTTCTTTGCGTCCATGTTCATTGTTGAACCACAGAAAAGCTGTGACTCATTTGGATCTGGTTTTCCTCTCTCTTTCTCTCATTTCAATTCAAAGGGCCAATATTGTTCACTTTGCCGAACCAAGTACAATAAACACAAATGAGAAGAAACAAACAACAAAACAAAAAAAAAGGATTTGAATTTACACTGAACAAAAATCTACACGCAACAGGTAGTGTTGGTTCCATATTTCATGAGTTGACATAAAAGATCCCAGAAGTTTTTCATAAGAAATGTGTTTACATCCCTGTTAGTGAGCATTTCTCCTTTGCCAACATAATCTATCCACCTGACAAAGGTGGCATAACAAGAAGCTGATTAAATGGCATGATCATTACACGGGTGCCGTCAACTCATGTTTCAGCATGATAATGCTTAAGGATTTCTATACAATTCCTGGATGCTGAAAATGTCCCCAGTTATTCCATGGCCTGCAGACTCACAAGACACGTCACCCGTTGAGCATGTTTGGGATGCATTGGATTAAAGGCTGAGCGGTTATGGCCTTACGTTTTGCAATGAACACGGATCTGGCTTTCAGGTCTGTCAATAAAAATGCCCTTTTTTTGTTACAAATTTAACCATGCATAATGCACATTCACTAATAGTGTAGCAGGCATTATAGATAATTAACACCGGTCTCATAAACAATCTCTCAAGCACAAGCCCACATGCTAGTGAGTAGCCAGCTAATATTTATATTTCAAGTGTAGCCAACTGGGATCTAGGTATAGTTCCACAAACTCTGAATTCCGCTAACAAGGCAAAATGGTTGTTATGAATACACCCTTCTGTCTGTCTCCCACTGTTTGAACAGCATGCTAACCTGTTCCCTTTTTTCAGATGTTGAAATCAAGTGGCCTACCTTATATCTCAGAATGAAAACGAGTTGCCAATTCCTTATATAATTTATTTTATGCTTATTGCACATTTATAAAATACAGACGAAACAACTAGTATAACCATCTTTATTTGACTAAAATGCTGCTAGCGGTACACGGTACTGTAATGCAATGCGCGTGTCCCAACCGAATGAATGTTCATTGGTACATCCGATTTAGTAGTGTCTGCTCGAAGTTTGAGATGAAACAGAGTATGGTTTAAAAACCTCTTGAGGATTGTACTGTTTAAAATTATTTTATTTTTTTAGCTTAAAATGACATACCCAAATCTAACTGCCTGAAGCTCAGGAACTGAAGCAAGGATATGCATATTCTACTATTTGAAAGGAAACGCTTTGTGGAAATGTGAAATGAATGTAGGAGAATATAACACATTAGATCTGGTAAAAGATAATACAAACAAAAAAACGTGCGTTTTCTTTTTTTTCGTATTATCTTTGAAATGTAAGCGAGGCCATCATATTGCAGTTTAGGAGCAATTTAGATTTTGGCCACTAGATGGCAGCAGTGTTAGTGCAAAGTTTCAGATTGATCCAGTGAAGCATGGACATTTTCTATCAAGTCTGCCCAAATGTGCCAAATTTGTCAAATAATACATGTTCAAGTACATAACTATAGAGAACATACAAAAATGAAATGGTAATACAAAATGTAGGTTTACACACTCCCAGGAATGTCCTACACACTGGATAATTAGCTTCCCTACAGAAAATACACGAACCTTCACACATCTAGATTGCCGGGCGAGGTGCGTGTGGGGCCAGAGACCGCAGGGGTTCAAACTGTAGAACCCAGTTCCTACATTTGAATATAAAAATAGTTTTGTTTGATCAAATGAATGCTACATTTTATCTCTGGGACCTTCAGGATGACAAATCAGCAAGTTGAATGTAAGTACATTATTTACCTAAAAAGGTGAACGTCAAACCAGTTGCCGTGATAAGTGTTTTGTTGTGCATTCTCCTCAAACATTAGCATGGTATTTTTTTTTCAACGTAATAGCTACTATAAATTGGACAGTACATAAGGAAGTCTGTACATAATACAATTAATCCAAAACATGCATCCTGTTTGCAATAAGGTGAGTGGGAAAGCTGCCGTTAATGTCAATATTACTCGCCAACGTGCAATCATTGGAAAATAAATTAGAAAGGTATGATCGAGGAATATCCTACCAACGGGGCATCAACAACTGTAATATCGTATGTTTCGCGGAGTCGTGCCTGAATGATGACATGTATATTCAGCTGGCGGGATATACGCTGCACCGGCAAGATGGAACAGCACACTCCGGTAAGAAGAGGGGTGGTGGTTTATGCGTATTTGTAAACAACAGCTGGTGCACAAAATCTAAGGAAGTCTCTAATTTTGCTCGCCTGTAGTAGAGTGTCTTGTGATAAAATGCAGACCACAATATTTGCCTAGAGAGTTTTCAGCTATACTTTTTGTGGCTGTTGATTTACCACCACAGACGGATGCTGGCACTAAAGACCGCACTTAGTTAGCTGTATAAGGGAATAAGCAAAAAGGAAACTGCTCACCCAGAGGTGGTGCTCCTAGTGGCAGGAGACTTTAATGCAGGGAAACTTAATTCAGTTCTACCTAATTTCTATCAACATGTTAAATGTGCAACCAGAGGGGAAAAAAATTCTAGATCACCTGTACTCCACACACAGAGACGTGTACAAAGCTCTCCCTCGCCCTCCATTTTTGGTAAATCCGACCACAATTCTATCCTCCTGATTCCTGCTTACAAGCAAAAATGAAAGCAGGAAGCACTGTCTATAAAAAAAGTGGTCAGGTGAAGCAGATGCTAAACTACAGGACTGTTTTGCTATCACAGACTTGAACATGTTCCGGGATTCTTGCGATGGAATTGAGGAGCAATAAGTGCATCGAGGACGTCGTCCCCACAATGACTGTACGTACCCCAACTAGAAGCCATGGATTACGGGCAACATTCGCACTGAGCTAAAGGGTGGAGCTGCCGCTTTCAAGGTGCGGGACTCTAACCCCGAAGCTTATAAGGAATCCTGCTATGCCCTCCGACGAACCATCAAACAGGCAAAGCGCCAATACACGGCTAAGATTGAATCGTACTACACCGGCTCTGACACTCATCTTATGTGGCAGGGCTTGCAAACTAAATCAAATCAAATCAAATCAAATTTTATTTGTCACATACACATGGTTAGCAGATGTTAATGCGAGTGTAGCGAAATGCTTGTGCTTCTAGTTCCGACAATGCAGTGATAACCAACAAGTAATCTAACTAACCATTCCAAAACTACTGTCTTATACACAGTGTAAGGGGATAAGGAACATGTACATAAGGATATATGAATGAGTGATGGTACAGAGCAGCATACAGTAGATGGTATCGAGTACAGTATATACATATGAGATGAGTGTGTAGACAAAGTAAACAAAGTGGCATAGTTAAAGTGGCTAGTGATACATGTGTTACATAAGGATGCAGTCGATGATGTAGAGTACAGTATATACATATGCATATGAGATTAATAATGTAGGGTAAGTAACATTATATAAGGTAGCATTGTTTAAAGTGGCTAGTGATATATTTACATCATTTCCCATCAATTCCCATTATTAAAATGGCTGGAGTTGGGTCAGTGTCAATGACAGTGTGTTGGCAGCAGCCACTCAGTGTTAGTGGTGGCTGTTTAACAGTCTGATGGCCTTGAGATAGAAGCTGTTTTTCAGTCTCTCGGTCCCAGCTTTGATGCACCTGTACTGACCTCGCCTTCTGGATGATAGCGGGGTGAACAGGCAGTGGTTCGGGTGGTTGATGTCCTTGATGATCTTTGTGGCCTGCCTGTAACAACGGGTGGTGTAGGTGTCCTGGAGGGCAGGTAGTTTGCCCCCGGTGATGCGTTGTGCAGTCCTCACTACCCTCTGGAGAGCCTTACGGTTGAGGGCGGAGCAGTTGCCGTACCAGGCGGTGATACAGCCCGCCAGGATGCTCTCGATTGTGCATCTGTAGAAGTTTGTGAGTGCTTTTGGTGACAAGCCGAATTTCTTCAGCCTCCTGAGGTTGAATAGGCGCTGCTGCGCCTTCTTCACGACGCTGTCAGTGTGAGTGGACCAATTCAGTTTGTCTGTGATGTGTATGCCGAGGAACTTAAAACTAGCTACCCTCTCCACTACTGTTCCATCGATGTGGATAGGGGGTGTTCCCTCTGCTGTTTCCTGAAGTCCACAATCATCTCCTTAGTTTTTTGTTGAGTGTGAGGTTATTTTCCTGACACCACACTCCGAGGGCCCTCACCTCCTCCCTGTAGGCCGTCTCGTCGTTGTTGGTAATCAAGCCTACCACTGTTGTGTCGTCCGCAAACTTGATGATTGAGTTGGAGGCGTGCGTGGCCACGCAGTCGTGGGTGAACAGGGAGTACAGGAGAGGGCTCAGAACGCACCCTTGTGGGGCCCCTGTGTTGAGGATCAGCGGGGAGGAGATGTTGTTGCCTACCCTCACCACCTGGGGGCGGCCCGTCAGGAAGTCCAGTACCCAGTTGCACAGGGCGGGGTCGAGACCCAGGGTCTCGAGCTTGATGACGAGCTTGGAGGGTACTATGGTGTTGAATGCCGAGCTGTAGTTGATGAACAGCATTCTCACATAGGTATTCCTCTTGTCCAGGTGGGTTAGGGCAGTGTGCAGTGTGGTTGAGATTGCATCGTCTGTGGACCTATTTGGGCGGTAAGCAAATTGGAGTGGGTCTAGGGTGTCAGGTAGGGTGGAGGTGATATGGTCCTTGACTAGTCTCTCAAAGCACTTCATGATGACGGAAGTGAGTGCTACGGGGCGGTAGTCGTTTAGCTCAGTTACCTTAGCTTTCTTGGGAACAGGAACAATGGTGGCCCTCTTGAAGCATATGGGAACAGCATACTGGTATAGGGATTGATTGAATATGTCCGTAAACACACCGGCCAGCTGGTCTGCGCATGCTCTGAGGGCGCGGCTGGGGATGCCGTCTGGGCCTGCAGCCTTGCGAGGGTTAACACGTTTAAATGTCTTACTCACCTCGGCTGCAGTGAAGGAGAGACCGCATGTTTCCGTTGCAGGCCGTGTCAGTGGCACTGTATTGTCCTCAAAGCGGGCAAAAAAGTTATTTAGTCTGCCTGGGAGCAAGACATCCTGGTCCGTGACTGGGCTGGATTTCATCTTGTAGTCCGTGATTGACTGTAGACCCTGCCACATGCCTCTTGTGTCTGAGCCATTGAATTGAGATTCCACTTTGTCTCTGTACTGACGCTTAGCTTGTTTAATAGCCTTACGGAGGGAATAGCTGCACTGTTTGTATTCAGTCATGTTGCCAGACACCTTGCCCTGATTAAAAGCAGTGGTTCGCGCTTTCAGTTTCACGCGAATGCTGCCATCAATCCACGGTTTCTGGTTAGGGAATGTTTTAATCGTTGCTATGGGAACGACATCTTCGACGCACGTTCTAATGAACTCGCACACCGAATCAGCGTATTACAGACAACAAAGGGAAGCACAGCCATATGAGCTAATTATCTTCTATGCTCGCTTCGAGGCAAGCAACCTGCCTAAATGACGACAAACCACTCACGAAAAAGCACTCACGTCCGTAGGCATGAAGTACTTTGAAAGGCTGGTAATGGCTCACATCAACACCATTATCCCAGAAACCCTAGACCCACTACAATTTGCAAACAGATCCACAGATAATGCAATCTCTATTGCACTTCACACTGCCCTTTCCCACCTGGACAAAATTGACTACAGCTCAGCGTTCAACACCATAATACCCTCAAAGCTCATCAATAGGCTAAGGATACTGGGACTAAACACTTCCCTCTGCAATTGGATACTGGACTTTCTGAATGGCCATGAGGATAGGTAGCAACACATCTGCCACGCTGATCCTCAACACTGGATCCCCTCAGGGGTGCGTGCTCAGTCCCCTCCTGTATTCCCTCTTCACCCATGACTGCATGGCCTGGCACGACTCCAACACAATCATTAAGTTTGCAGACGACAACAGTGGTAGGCCTGATCACCGACAACGATGAGACCGCCTATAGGGAAGAGGTCCTGGCCATGTGGTGCCCGAATAACAACCTATCCCTTGCGTAACCAAGACTAAGGAGATGATTGTGGACTACAGGAAAAGGAGGACCGAGCACGCCTCCATTCTCATCGACAGGGCTGTAGTGGAGCAGGTTGAGAGCATCAAGTTCCTTGGTGTCCACATCACCAACAAATTGGAATGGTCCAAACACGCCAAGACGTGAGGAGGGCACGACAAAGCGTATTCCCCCTCAGTAAACCAAAAAGATTTGGCATGGGTCGGTCCTGAGATCTTCAAAAGGTTCTACAGCTGCGACATTGAGAGCATCCTGACTGGTTGCATCACTGCCTGGTACGGCAATTGTTCAGCCTCCGACGGCAAGGCACTACAGAGGGTAGTGCGTACGGACCAGTACCACACTGGGGATAAGCTGCCTGCCATCCAGGACCTCTACACCAAGCGGTGTCAGAGGAAGGCCCTAAAAATTGTCAAAGACCCCAGCCACCCCAGTCATAGACTGTTCTCTACCTGCGCATGACAAGCAGTACCAGAGTGCCAAGTCTAGAACAAAAAGGCTTCAACAGTTGTTTTTTTTACCACCAAACCATAAGACTCCTCAACAGGTAATCAAAATGGCTACTAGGACTATTTTGCATTGTGCCCCTCCCACCCCCGACCAACCAGTACCCCCACATTGGCTGGGCTATCTGCATTGTGTCCTGTCACCCACCAACCCCTCTTTTACGCTACTGCTACTCTCTGTTTATCATATATGCATAGTCACTTTAACCTTATCTACATGTACACACTACCTCAATCAGCCCGACTAACCGGTGTCTGTATGTAGCCTCGCTACTGTTTTTTTTTTTAAATTTCACTCTTTTTTACTGTTTTTATTTCTTTACTTACCCGTTGTTCACCTAATACCTTTTTTGCACTGTTAGAGCCTGTAAGTAAGCATTTCACCTGTTGTATTCGGCGCACGTGACAAATAAATAAACTGATTTGATTTATCAAGATGGAAATCTGTAGAGTTGATTATAGTAGTGCATCTCTGTCACAGGCTCACTATCAGTGTAGGGGAAATACTACTGTGACTTTCTGCATTACACTCGCATGCATGCGTGCACACATGCTCACAAAAACACACTCACACTTGCATGCTCACAAAAACACACTCACACTTGCACACACACACAACCACACAGCCGTGCTGTAGCAGTCAACTTAACATGGACCTCATTTAGACTGATTTCCTGCTTCTCTACCAGTGTGTGATTAGTCAATTAAGTATTCTATAGGTTTGAGTTTATTCTATTTTTACAACGACAGTGCACATTAATCAACGTTTCAGTAAAAGTGCCGGTTCTAGTCAGCCAGCTAATTTTCAACCGTAGTCCCTGGGCAGGTTATTAAAACAATTACAATATAGACAATCATTGAGCAGTGAGCACACGCAGAGCAACATAGGACAAGCAAGATATAGCATACAGACAGAGCAACATAGGACAAGCAAGACATAGCATACAGACAGAGCAACATAGGACAAGCAAGGCGTAGCATACAGACAGAGTAACATAGGACAAGCAAGGCGTAGCATACAGACAGAGTAACACAGAACAAAAAGCAGCAAGACAAAATTCATACACCTAGTGTAAACTCAGCAAAAAAAGAAACGTCCCTTTTTCAGGACGCTGTCTTTCAAAGATAATTCGTAAAAATACAAAACTTCACACCTCTTCATTGTGTAGGGTTTAAACACTGTTTCCCATGCTTGTTAAATAAACCATAAACAATTAATGAACATGCACCTGTGGAAGGGTCGTTAAGACACTAACAGCTTACGGATTGAAGGCAATTAAGGTCACAGTTATGAAAACTTAGGGCACTAAAGAGGCCTTTCTACTGACTGAAAAAAGATGCCCATGGTCCCTGCTCATCTTCCTGAACGTGCCTTGGGCATGCTGCAAGGAGGCATGAGGACTGCAGATGTGGCCAGGGCAATACATTGCAATGTCTGTACTGCGAGACGCCTAAGACAGCGCTACAGGATGGACAGCTGATCGTCCTCGCAGTGGCAGACAACGTGTAACAACACCTGCACAGGATCGGTACATCCGAACATCACACCTGTGGGACAGGTACTTCATGGCAACAACAACTGCCCGAGTTACACCAACAAAGCATAATCCCTCCATCAGTGCTTAGACTCTCTGCAATAGGCTGAGAGAAGGCTGAACTGAGGGCTTGTAGGCCTGTTGTAAGACAGGTCCTCACCAGACATCAGCAACAACGTCACCTATGGGCACAAACCCACCGTCGCTAGAACAGGACTAGATAGGACTTGCAAAAGGTGCTCTTCACTGACAAGTCGCGGTTTTGTCTCACCAGGGGTGATGGTCAGATTCACGTTTAATGTCGAAGGAATGAGCATTACACCGAGGCCTGTACTCTGGAGCGGGATCGATTTTGGAGGTGGAGGGTCCGTCATGGTCTGGGGCGGGGTGTCACAGCATCATCGGACTGAGCTTGTTGACATTGCAGGCAATCTCACCGCTGTGCGTTACAGGGAAGACCTCCTTCCACATGTGGTACCCTTCCTACAGGCTCATCCTGACATGACCTTCCAGCATGACAATGCCACCAGCCATACTGCTCGTTCTGTGCGTGATTTCCTGCAAAACAGGAATGTCCGTGTCCTGCCATGGTCAGCGAAGAGCCCGGATCTCAATCCCTTTGAGCATGTCTGGGACCTGTTGGATCGGAGGGTGAGGACTAGGACCATTTCCCCCCCCCCAGAAATGTCCGGGAACTTGCAGGTGCCTTGGTGGAAGAGTGGGGTAACATCTAAAGGCAAGAACTGGCAAGTCCATGAGGAGATGAGGAACTTAATGCAGCTGGTGGCCTCACCAGATACTGACTTACTTTTGATTTTGACCCCCAGGGACACATTATTCCATTTATGTTTGTCACATGTCTGTGGAACTTGTTCAGTTTGTCTCAGTTGTTGAATCTTATGTTCATACAAATATTTACACATGTTAAGTTAGCTGAAAATAAACTGACTGTGATGACGTTTCTTCTTTTGCTGAGTTAATGTGCAGAGATGGACAGTATTTCTGCATTTGAAATACGTATTTTAATTACTTCCGAGTATTTTTGTCATTTGAAATACACTGACTACAAGCATGTTGTACAGTGCATTCAGAAAGTATACAGTCCCCTTCACTTTACAGCCTTATTCTAAAATTGATTAAATAATTTTTTTCTCATCAATATACCCCATAATGATGAAGCAACAGGTTTAGACAACTGTATAAAAACTGAAATATTACATTTACTTAAGTATTCAAACCCTTTTACTCTGTACTCCGTTGAAGCACATTTTGGCAGTGATTACAGCTTTAAGTCTTATTGGGTATGACGCTACAAGTTTAGCACACCTGTATTTGGGGTTCTGTCAGGTTGGATGGAGAGTCTCGCTGCACAGCTATTTTCAAATCTCTCCAAAGGTGTTCAATCAGCTTCAAGTCCGGGCTCTGGCTGGGCCACTCCAGGACATTTGTCCCGAAGCCACTCTTACGTTGTCTTGGCTGTGTGTTTGTGTGCTGAACCTGTGTGCTTAGCTGAACCTTTGCCCCGGTCTAAGGTCCTGCTGCTGTAAAACATAGGGATGGTATTGGCCAGGTGATGAGCGGTGCCTTGTTTCCTCCAGACGTGACGCTTGGCATTCAAGCCAAAGTGTTCAATCTTGGTTTCATCAAACCAGAAAATCTTGTTCCTCATGGTCTGAGAGTCCTTTAGGTTCCTTTTGGCAAACGCAAGTGGGCTGGCATGTGCCTTTTTACTGACAGGTGTGCCTTTTCCAAATCATGTCCAATCAATTGAATTTACCACAGGTTGATTCCAATCAAGTTGTATAAACCTCTCAAGGATGATCAATGGAAACAGGATGCACCTGATCTCAATTTTGAGTCTCATAGCAAAGAGTCTGAATACTTGTGTTTCTGTTTTTTCATTTTAAATACATTTGCAAAAAAATTCTAGAAACATGTGTACACTTTGTCATTATGTGGTATTGTGTATTGATTGAGAATTTGTATTTATTTAATACAATTTAGAATAAGGCTGTAACAAAATGTGGAAAATGTAAATGGGTCTGAATTCGGGATGCACAATATTTTCGGTGAACATATTGTAATCAGCTGATATTAGCTAAAAATGCCAACATCGGTATCTGCCTCGACATCTAGTTTAATGCCGATGTGGAAAACCGGTCAAAGCTGACGTGCATACCTATATAATGTACACTACCATTCAGTTTAGGGTCACTTAGAAATGTCCTTGTGTTTGAAAGAAAAGCTCATTTTTTGTCTTTTTAATAAAAATATAAAAAAACATTCAAATTTGATCAGAAGTACAGTGTAGACATTGCTAATGTTGTAAATGACTTGTGGCTGGAAACAGCTGATATACAAATCTAAGTTTGAGGTGTTCGGATCACAAAGGAGAAAATTAGTGAGATGGAGGAGAGCTTGATGCCATCTGTCAAGCAGGGTGGAGGCAATGTTATGGTCTGGGGTGCTTTGGTGGTGGTGAAGTGTACAGGGTAAAAGGGATCTTGAAGAAGGAAAGCTACCACTCCATTTTACAACTCCATGCCATACCCTGTGGATGGCGCTTAATTGGTGCCAATTTCCTCCGACAACAGGACAATGACCCAAAGCAGTCAGATGGAATTCTGTCTATAATGGAGTGGCCAGCACAGCTACTGGATCTCAACCCTATTGAGCTGTTGTGGGAGCAGTTTGACCGTATGGAACGTAAGAAGTGCCCATCAAGCCAATCCAACTTGTGGGAGGTGCTTCAGGAAGCATGGGGTGAAATCTCTTCAGATTACCTGAACAAATTGACAACTAGAATGCCAAAGGTCTGCAAGGTTGTACTTGCCGCAAATGGAGGATTCTTTGACGAAAGCAACGTTTGAAGGACAGAATTTACTTCAATTAAATATCATTATTTATAACCTTGTCAATGTCTTGACTATATTTCCTATTCATTTTGCAACTCATTTCATGGAAAACAAGGACCTCAAACAAGTGACCCCAATCTTTTGATTGCTGTTTGCTGATGTAATGAAGCAAAGGTAAATCCCACAATGTCTGCTGTGTGGATTCAGCAGTCATTTTGAAAGGGTAAGGACATTTTCAGCCTGACAACTGTCGAAACCCATTAATGCCACGATAATAGAATTCATTGCCCTTGACAATCAACCATTCTCTGTCGTGGGTGATGATGGAGTTGCACGGTAACGTTAATAGCTGTCAGGATTTGGCCAGGGTTGTTCCGGTTTTTGGTCACTAGATGCCCCCATTCTGCCTTTTGACCTTTTTGTTTTCCCTTGATCCCCATTATTATTTGCACCTGTGCCTCGTTTCCCCTGATTGTATTTAAACCCTTTTTTCCTCTGTTCTTTGCTCTGTGTTTGTATGTTAGCACCCAGCCCTAGTACTCTGAGAACTCTTGTTGATCCCGGTGGACTCTCTTGTGGAATTCTATTTTTTTGTTCTTGTTTGTTTGTTTTTTGAGTATCTTTTGAGGCTTTTTGTGCTTTACCTTCCACCTTGTGGATTTACTTTTTTTGTCTTGGAGGATTACCTTTGTTCTTGTAGGATTCCTTTTGAGGTTGTGGAGTTACATGTTTTCCTGAAGAACTTCACTTTTTACATCATTAAATACACCGTCTCAAGTACTGCTGTGTCTGCCTCATCTTCTGGGTTCTGCCGACTATTCGTGGCTCAGTTGGTTAAGTGACTGTTTCTCACTCCGGAGACCCGGGTTCGTAACCGGGTCCTGACAATAGCGTCACTTCTATTAGCTTTCCCGACATACCTAAATTCCTAAATCATTGCTTAGAATAATGAAAATAAAGGTAAAATAAATAAATAAAAAATAAAGGATCTATAAGTATGCCCCCAATGCAATTCTAAAGTATAATACATCCAGTGTTATTTCATCAGATTTTTGTCAAATTAACAAATTGTCTTTTGTTGATTTTATATAACATTCTACCGTCGTTTAGCACAAACTATTCAATTATAGCATAAGTCTACTATTTGTATCACTGTCAATGACAAACTTTTATTTTGTAGGCTAAACGCAAAGTCCACTGTTGTGGCTAATCTTCACATACAGTGCCTTGCGAAAGTATTCGGCCCCCTTGAACTTTGCGATCTTTTGCCACATTTCAGGCTTCAAACATAAAGATATAAAACTTTATTTTTTTTGAAGAATCACCAAGTGGGACACAATCATGAAGTGGAACGACATTTATTGGATATTTCAAAACTTTTTTAACAAATCAAAAACTGAAAAATTGGGCGTGCAAAATTATTCAGCCCCCTTAAGTTAATACTTTGTAGCGCCACCATTTGCTGCGATTACAGCTGTAAGTCGCTTGGGGTATGTCTCTATCAGTTTTGCACATCGAGAGACTGACATTTTTTCCCATTCCTCCTTGCAAAACAGCTCGGGCTCAGTGAGTTTGGATGGAGAGCATTTGTGAACAGCAGTTTTCAGTTCTTTCCACAGATTCTCGATTGGATTCAGGTCTGGACTTTGACTTGGCCATTCTAACACCTGGATATGTTTATTTTTGAACCATTCCATTGTAGATTTTGCTTTATGTTTTGGATCATTGTCTTGTTGGAAGACAAATCTCCGTCCCAGTCTCAGGTCTTTTGCAGACTCCATCAGGTTTTCTTCCAGAATGGTCCTGTATTTGGCTCCATCCATCTTCCCATCAATTTGAACCATCTTCCATGTCCCTGCTGAAGAAAAGCAGGCCCAAACCATGATGCTGCCACCACCATGTTTGACAGTGGGGATGGTGTGTTCAGGGTGATGAGCTGGGTTGCTTTTACGCCAAACATAACGTTTTGCATTGTTGCCAAAAAGTTCAATTTTGGTTTCATCTGACCAGAGCGCCTTCTTCCACATATTTGGTGTGTCTCCCAGGTGGCTTGTGGCAAACTTTAAACAACACTTTTTATGGATATCTTTAAGAAATGGCTTTCTTCTTGCCACTCTTCCATAAAGGCCAGATTTGTGCAATATACGACTCATTGTTGTCCTGTGGACAGTCTCTCCCACCTCAGCTGTAGATCTCTGGGGTTCATCCAGAGTGATCATGGGCCTCTTGGCTGAATCTCTGATCAGTCTTCTCCTTGTATAAGCTGAAAGTTTAGAGGGACGGCCAGGTCTTGGTAGATTTGCAGTGGTCTGATACTCCTTCCATTTCAATATTATCACTTGCACAGTGCTCCTTGGGATGTTTAAAGCTTGGGAAATCTTTTTGTATCCAAATCCGGCTTTAAACTTCTTCACAACAGTATCTCGGACCTGCCTGGTGTGTTCCTTGTTCTTCATGATGCTCTCTGCGTTTTTAACGGACCTCTGAGACTATCACAGTGCAGGTGCATTTATACAGAGATTTGATTACACACAGGTGGATTGTAATTTATCATCATTAGTCATTTAGGTCAACATTGGATCATTCAGAGATCCTCACTGAACTTCTGAGTTTGCTGCACTGAAAGTAAAGGGGCTGAATAATTTTGCACGCCCAATTTTTCCATTTTTGATTTGTTAAAAAAGTTTGAAATATCCAATAAATGTCGTTCCACTTCATGATTGTGTCCCACTTGTTGTTGATTCTTTACAAAAAAATACAGTTTTATATCTTTATGTTTGAAGCCTGAAATGTGGCAAAAGGTCGCAAAGTTCAAGGGGGCCGAATACTTTCGCAAGGCGCTGTAGATGGACCCGACCACCATTAATCAAATAAGAACTGTCTTATAAATTATGGTTATTTTAGATGGTGACACCTAGCTATATAGTTAGCTAGCTGAAACGGATAGGAAAACTACAATGTTTTTGGGGAAGAATATTGTTTGCATCCACTCTAGGTGCGCGAGACAACTTTACCAGCATCCTAGCATAAGTATCGATGAATCGTTGTGACATATGAAATGCGAGTGATTGTGTAATAACTACGCAAAAAATGAATGAACAAGTTAAATTATTGTGCTTTCACATTCAGGTCCTGATTGTCAAAATTGTGTTAATTAACGTATCTTTCTTGACACGCAAAGACCCAAACGGCGTTCGGTAGAAATCCTAGTTGAGAATGAAACGACTGAACAAATGAATAACGAAACAGCACAGCAAGTGAAAGAGATGTTTTGATTATGTTCTACTGGTAATGGGGACATATGTAAATGCCAACAAAAGGAAAATATCGGTATCGGCCAAAAATGTAATATCGGTGCATCAGTACTCGGAATACTTTTTGAATGCACTGTATACAAGTATTTTGCAGTTTATTTTGATATATTGATCTTTATGGTCATTTCTATCTATTTTATACATGTATTTAAAATGTTCCACAGCCCTGTGTGTGAGTATATGTGCTCATGCATGTGTGTACCCTCCTCCCTAGTACTGATTTCAAATACTCCTCACATCTTGGCAATAAAATCGTCCACTGTCATGTGACCTTTTGGAGCGCTGCATGGTGGGGGCTACAGCTGGATCTCTTTTAATGACCAGAATGATTTACATTTAAGGTTTTTGGCATATGTATTGTCAGACATTTCTGCATCCCAGATGTCACGCTATTCCATATAAAGTGCACTGTTTTTACCACGGCTCATATAATTGATCCCTGAATACATCAATAACCATAATTACATTCACTGCTAGAAAGCGCAGTCAGCAGCACTTGTTCTAAAGAGCTCCTCTTGTCACCCCGCCAAGTGCCTAGTCAGCCTACACCGAATTCACTTCAATCACCAGAGCAGTGTGTCCTCCGAAAACACAACTCAATCAAGCCGCACGGCTTCTTGACACAATGCCCACTTAACCCGGAATCCAGCCGCACCAATGTGTCGGAGGAAACACCGTACACCCGGCGACAGTGTCGGCGTGCACTGCGCCCGGCCCACCACAGGAGTCGCTAGTGCGCGATGGGACAAGGACATCCCTGCCAGCCAAAACCTCCCCTTACCTGGCAACGCTGGGCCAATTGTGCACCGCCCCATGGGTCTCCCGGTCGCGGCCGGCTGTGACAGAGCCAGAATCTCTAGACTTAGACAACTGCGCCACTCGGGAGGCCGTACAGTCAAATCTAAATGAAGAAGGTAACACTGTATATATTCACCTATTTGTTTCTGGATCAGGATCTTTCTGAATGTGCAGGTAGGTAGGTAATGTTATGTTGTTAAGATTAGGATCCCAGCACCATGTTCACTACTACAACAGGGAGAAGAAATCCCACAGCTTGAGTGTTTTGTTCTTTGATACTGCAGCTGTATGGAAGCACAGATGTGATATTCTACATCACAATTTGAATTAGAATCGGCAGTGTGTGTGTGTGTGTGTGTGTGTGTGTGTGTGTGTGTGTGTGTGTGTGTGTGTGTGTGTGTGTGTGTGTGTGTGTGTGGCAGTCCCGTTTCCTTCCATGGTGGCTGGATTTAGTTCAGTGTGATGGATGTGATTCTCTGTGGAGCCGTTATCCAGGCCACACCGGGAAGGGCAAAGGAAGGGAAAGAGAGGAAAGGCCCTCTGTGGGATCTCACTTTGTTCTGAGAACCACCCCAAGGAGAGGAGACAGGAGAGGGAGGAGATGGCGAGGATACGAAAGGAGAGGAGAAAATGTGAGAGGAAAGGAGAGTGTTTGCTCATATTTTCCGTCTTTCCTCATTTCCTCTCCCCTCTCCTTTTCTTGTCCTCTCTGTTTTCTCTTCGTGCAGTGACAGTGTTACCCATGGCCACAGATCATGACCAGCAGGACAGTAATATCCCTCGTTAAGTCACAGTTTCACAGACCAATGGCTGCTGTTGTATTGTTCTTTATTTCTAATTCTGAACGACCTTTTCTCCCTCTACTTGGCTGTAACTGTGTGTGACTTCACCATTCCATCGGGTAAAATCTATTTCTCGAGTAGCACGGTAGAGGATGATGGGTAGCGTAGGTCCGGGGGCCTGGTGGTCTGGCACATGTTCAGCGGGTTGTCATGGTAACGCTGTCATGACCAAACAGTGGCGATCTGTCATTTGTTAGCCGATCAGAGACATGCTTGACATGTTCGTTCATTCATTTAAATATCTGTACGAACACATCTCATCAGAGAGGGAAGACGGGAAGAGGAGGGAGAGAGAGAGAGAGAGAGAGAGAGAGAGAGAAGGCTCTCGTCTCTTCTCCTGTTTTTAATGAGCAGAGGGATGATGTCAAACTTATATTGTCCCATTGGCAGCTGCTGTCTGAGTGGGATAAATACTCCACCCCCCCCCCCCAAAACTACCAACTGCCAATCAGTCCCGTGTTCGATTGCCCATTGGATGTTAGACAGTTGCTAAGGTTACAGTTGTTGCTGAGACATTCCTTCACTCGGGCGGGCGAACAGTCGGGCCCCGCTGGGACTTGGTGTCTGGGAGGGGGACGTGACTTACGCATCGCACGCAGCGCCTTTCTGTCTCTGTCTTTCTCTCTCAATTCAGTTCAATTTGCTTTATTGGAATGACCTAACAATGTACATATTGTCAAAGCAAACTTCTCTCTCTGTTTGAAAGAGCTCTGAAAGGCTTTCAACACCCATCTATCCCTGTCTGTGCTTCTGTCTTTCTCCCTATTTCTTACTCACCTACTGGGAACAGCCAGACGGACAGCTCTTATGGTTGTGTTGGTGATTTGGTCTTTTCCCATTTTATTTTTTCTAAAACATTTGTCTGGCCTGGTATCAGATCTCTCTCCAACCCCATGGGTTCTCAGATGTCAGGTCTGCTATGGACTGTGATTGACTGCCCTCACACTTGGTGAATCTCAGGAGCATCAGCCTTCTGTCCTCCTTAACATCCTGAGGAGATGAGGTGACAGAGACGCAAAGGAACTTTGATCAGATCTGGAGTCTGTTCTCAGCAGATCTTGGGCAGAGCCTTGGCCAGTCTCCAGGGGGCTAGTCAGACTGTCTGCTCCCAGTTGGTCAGTGATGCTGGGGAGCATCTCTGTCAGCTGCTTGGTCTTGGTGTGGCCAGTGATGGGTGAAGGTGTTGGCTGCAAGGTAGGACTTGTACTTGGGGGTTGTTGAAGTGGATCACTGTCCCCTGGTTTGTGAATATTATATACGTAGAATGTATTCACACATGGACAAAGTGTGCTAAACATATATATTATTATATATATTATTATTATTATTACATATATATTAAAATGTAGATCCAAAGATGGTATGGTTGCATGTTTCGGTATTTGCACTACACAGCTGATTCAAATAACAAACTCATTATCAAGCTTTGATTATTTGAATCGGCTGTGTAGTGCTAGTGCAAAAACCTAATCGTGCAACCAGGGGGGGACCCAGGACAGAGTTTGGGAATCCCTAACGTAGAGTAAGGCATTTTGGAAGAACAGATTGATGCAATTCAATGCATGATTAATATAATGAACCTATTTTTAAAACTTCCTATAAAGTTGGTTTTGTAGGATAAGCTGGAAATGTGATATTTTTGACTGATATTATGATTGTTTGTTTCATAGCTGCAAAGTAGTTTGAACACTGTCAGTTCCACTTTAACCGTCCAATGATAAACCACTGTGGAGGAGTGGTGGGAGGGTTAATTCCAGGAAACTAACCCTGCCAGCTCTTAATGGAACAGAGCATATTAAATGGGCTTTTATCATCTCTGTGGCTTTCAGCTTTCAGCCTCCTACTGAGAGAGCGATGGAAACCGAGATGAACATGACTTGTTCCAATTAGCATCTCAGGTTGAAAGCCTAAAATGCAGCCCACCCAGAGGCATGCTGAGATAGGGCTGTTACGGTGACCGTATTACCGCTACACCGGCAATCACGAGTCAAGACCTCAGTCAAAATAGCACATGACCGTTTAGTCACGGTAACTAGGCTTTTCCAAGCTCTGATGCTGCTGATGGTCATTAGTAGTCTACCAAACATGCTAACTGCCTGGTACTCACCACTCTTTTGTCCATCTAATCACTCTGACATCGATGCAAATGTAATCGAAAGTCAAATCAAACACTTCACAACAACCCATGATCTCATGTTGCACAACATTTCTATAGGCTATGCAATTGAGTGAAAATGTTTTGATGGCCTCTATTAAAAAGAGCAGGATCCCATCAGCTTTCTATAGACTAGGCCTACTATATTTATTTTTTAATCTTTCCTAATATTAAGCACATTGCTTCTCTTTAAAACAGGAGTATAGCCTACCTGGCTGGCATGAAAATGAACCATGGGAAAAGTGTCCTCCATTTGCTGTTGAAGTGCATAGATGACATGTATTTCTTCGTCCTGCCCCTGTTCCCGAGACGGGTGCATGAAAATAGTCCATTCTCAATCAACTAGTTTCACACACACACATGATTTAGTATATTTAAAGACCATATTAAATCAAGAACAGTCTGATGGGTGACATTAGCCTATCGCTTGTGAACGATGCCCAGCGTGTGTAGTAAGGCAAGAAACAGCGCATGCCTTTTTTTGCGACTTTGTCTAATCGTAGTCGCACACCTCCATGTAGCCTAGCCCATAGGCCTATATGTTTTGATAGGGTTTGTATCAGAACTAAAGTGTCCAATTAACTTCTTAAAATGAAGCATGTGAATCGGCTTTACAACCGGTGTAGAGCCTAACTGGCGTAGTACATTTTACATTTACATTTAAGTCATTTAGCAGACGCTCTTATCCAGAGCGACTTACAAATTGGTACATAGGTGGTGTGAGTTTCAAGTTTGGGGAAGGTAATTTTTAACATAAATATGCACCTTTTTATAATAAAACATTACATGCATAATCACATTTGTGATCACTTTTGAGAACAGTGTTTTCCTGCTAATTCATTGCATTTTGAAACATTCACGCTTATAGCATTTCTGCGCTTATAATGTAAAGAAATAAACAATTAGGCTATCAACATTTTAAGCTAAATGTTCTGATCTGTTGCATCCGCCTCATTGCTTTTAAAATATTGTATTTATTTGAAATCTATCACATCCCACAATTTGTCCCTGAGTATGTTTTGGAATATTTATTTCTGGCACAGAAGGACAAGTTGAACAATAGAATAGGTCAACTTTTATACTATGGGGGATATTAAACTGACATTGCCTAGTGCTTTTGCTGTTCATTAGTCCTACTCATCTTGTTGGCTGATGAAAAGTAAACGTGGACAGTTCTTCTAACATCTTCACTATGCGCCTCGGATTTCGATAAGAAGGATGCTCACGCATTCTCGATGTGTCTGTCTTCACTTGTAGCCTACTTCGGAACTGACATACCTGTGAGAAGGACCGATCACATTACTGGCATAGGCTAATAAGAGTTGTGATATATGAGAGACCAATGTGAGTGAGAGGTGCTTCGGAGCACGGCAATTGGCAGCCGGGAGAAGGGTATTTATAATTGGTATATTTAGCCCAAGCCACTTTGTCCACAAAAGGGCCACTTTGTCCACAGAAGGGGGATGCCGCTGTGAAATTTGACGCCTGGTGAGATTAAGTCCTTGTTAAATTGTGAATGAGAGACTGATGAAGTGTGTGCAGCCTAAAAATGAATATAACATAATAATTAGTAGATATGGATAGGAAACACTCTAAAGTTTTCATAAAAATAATGTTAAAATAATGTCTGAGTGTAACAGAACTGATTTGGCAGGTGAAAGCCTGAGAAAAATCCATTCAGGAAGTAGGATTGTTTTTTGTTTGTAGTTTTCTATTCAATGCCATTACAGTATCCATTGACTTAGGACTCAAATTGCAGTTCCTATGCCTTCCACTAGATGTCAACAGACTTTAGAAATTGTTTCAGGCTTGTATTCAGAAAAATGAGTGAGTAAGAGCAATCTGAATGAGTGGACCCTGCCCTGTCACAGAGCTTTTTCATGCGCACGACCGAGAGTGCCTTTCTCGTTTACCTTTTTATATTGACAACGTTATTGTCCGGATTAAATATTGATTATTTAGGCTAAAAACAACCTGAGGATTTTTTTACAAATCTGACACTGTGGTTGGATTCACAAGAAGTGAATCTTTTTAAACCAATGTAAAACAGTTGTATTTGAATTTGGCGCTCTGCAATCTCACTGGATGTTGGCCAGGTGGGACGCTACTGTCCCACATACCCTAGAGAGGTTAGCCATTACTCTCTCGTGGGAAACCTTCACTCTTGTGTAGACATCTAGAAACAAAACATGACAATTTGAAAAATATGCCACAGGAGTTTTGAGCGAGAACAAAGATGACTTTCGAGTAGTAAGATGTGTATATAAAAGCAACAGATACCATTAATATGAAGCGTCTTATATGGTGAGCTACCGAGTGGCGAGGACAGGCAAGCACCATACTATTGTGGAGGACTTAATTATTCCTGCTGCCATGGATATGGCTGGGACAATGCTTGGGGAAAAGGCCAAACCAAACAATACAGACAATGCCTTCATCAAACAACACTGTTTCACGACGCATCAGTGACATGGCAGGAGATGTTTTAAACAATTACTGCTTCGTAATACAAGCCAGTGGATTCTATGCATTACAGCTGGATGAGTCAACCCAGGTAGCAGCTGGTGCTTAAAGTTAGTGAGGGAGATATAAGACTCCAGCTTCAGTGATTTTTGCAATTCATTCCAGTCATTGGCAGCAGAGAACTGGAAGGAAAGGTGGCCAAAGTAAGTGTTGGTTTTGGCGATGACCACTGAAATATAGCAGCTGGAGCGCGTGCTACAGGTGGGTGTTGCTATGGTGACCAGTGAGCTGAGATAAAGTGGGGCTTTACCGAGCATAGACTTATAGATGACCTGGAGCCAGTGGGTTTGGCGACGAATATGTAGTGAGGGCCAGCCATTGAGAGCATACAGGTCGTAGTGGTGGATAGTATGTGGTGCTTTAGTGACAAAACGGATGGGACTGTGATAGACTACATCCAGTTTTCTGAGTAGTGTTGGAGGCTATTTTGTAAATGACATCGCCGAATTCAAGGATCGGTAGTATAGTCAGTTTTACAAGGATATGTTTGGCAGCATGAGTGAAGGAGGCTTTGTGTAACGTCATTCTTCGTTTGTAGAAAGAGAGTTGGACCGAAATGCAGCGTAGTGGTTACTCGTGACTTTAATGAAGAAAGTGACACATGAAGTAACAAATATGATATTGCAAAAATACAAAACAACAAACGGAACGTGAAACCTAATACAGCCTATCTGGTGAAACTACACAGAGACAGGAACAATCACCCACAAAATACAAAGCGAAACCAGGCTACCTAAATACGGTTCCCAATCAGAGACAACGAGAATCACCTGACTCTGATTGAGAACCGCCTCAGGCAGCCAAGCCTATACAACACCCCTACTCAGCCGCAATCCCAATAATACAAAAACCCCAATACGAAATACAACAACATAAACCCATGTCACACCCTGGCCTGACCAAATAATTAAAGAAAACACAAAATACAATGACCAAGGCGTGACACTTTGTTACAAAATAGGAAGCCGATTCTAGATTTAATTTTGAATTGGAGATGCTTAATATGAGTCTGGAGGGAGAGTTTACAGTCTAACCAAACACCTAGGTAGTTGTCCACATATTCTAAGTCAGAACCTTCCAGAGTAGTGATGCTAGTCAGGTGGGCGAGATCGTTTTAACAATCGGTTGAAGAGCATGCATTTAGTTTTACTAGCATTTAAAAGCAGTTGGAGGCCATGGAAGGAGTGTTGTATGGCATTAAAGCTCGTTTGGAGTAGAGGTCGACGGACTTATCGGAATGGCCGATTTTTAAGTTTTCATAACAATCGGTAATCGGCATGTTTGGTGGCCGATTTACATTGCACTCCAAAAGGAGACTGCGTGGCAGGCTGACTACCTGTTACACGAGTGCAGCAAGAGGCCAAGGTAAGTTGCTAGCTAGCATTAAACTTAACTTTAGAAAAAACAATCAATCTTAACATAATCACTAGTTAACTACACATGGTTGATGATATTACCAGTTTATCTAGCTTGTCCTGCGTTGCATATAATCGATGCGGTGCCTGTTAATTGCTCATTGAATCACAGCCTACTTCGCCAAACAGGTGATGATTTAACAAGCACATAAAAAAAAAAAAAAAAAGCACTGTCGTTGCACCAATGTGTACCTAACCATAAACATCAATGCCTTTAAAATCAATACACAAGTATATATTTTTAAACCTGCATATTTAGTTAATATTGCCTGCTAACATGAATTTCTTTTAACTAGGGAAACTCTCACTTCTCTTGCGTTCCTGCAAGCAGTCAGGGTATATGCAGCCGTTTGGGCCACCTGGCTCGTTGCGAACTGTGTGAAGACCATTTATTCCTAGCAAAGACCGTAATTAATTTGCCAGAATTCTACATAATTATGAGCCACTAATATTGAAGGTTGTGCAATGTAACAGCAATATTTAGACTTATGGATGCCACCCGTTAGATAAAATACGTAACGGTTCCGTATTTCACTGAAATAATAAACGTTTTGTTTTCTAAATTATAGTTTCCGGATTTGACCATATGAATTAAGGCTCGTATTTCTGTGTGTTATTATGTTATAACTAAGTCTATGATTTGATATTTGATAGAGCAGTCTGACTGAGTGGTGGTAGGCAGCAGCATGCTCGTGAGCATTCATTCAAACATCACTTTTGTGCGTTTGCCAGCAGCTGTTCGCTGTGCTTCAAGCATTGAGCTGTTTATGACTTCAAGCCTATCAACTCCCGAGATTAGGCTGGTGTAACTGATGTGAAATGGCTAGCAAGTCAGCGGGGGGCGCACTAATAGCGTTTCAATCGGTGACGTCACTCGCTCTGAGATCTTGAATTAGTTGTTCCTCTTGCTCTGCAAGTGCAGCGGATTTTGTGGAGCGATGGGTAATGATGCTTCGAGGGTGGCTGTTGTAGATGTGTTCCTGGCTCGAGCCCAGGTAGGGGCAAGGAGAGGGACGGAAGCTATACTGGTATACTATAGTGCCTATAGGAACATCCAATAGTTTAAGCTATATGAAATATAAATGGTATAGAGAGAAATAGTCCTATAATTCCTATAATAACTACAGCCTAAAACTTCTTACCTGGGAATATTGAAGACTCATGTTAAAAGGAACCACCAGCTTTCATATGTTCTCATGTTCTGAGCAAGGAACTGAAACGTTAGCTTTTTTACATGGCACATATTGCACTTTTACTTTCTTCTCCAACACTTTTTTGTTTTTGCATTATTTAAACCAAATCGAACATGTTTCATTATATTTTTTTGGCTAAATTGATTTTATTGATGCATTATATTAAGGTAAAATAAGTGTTCATTCAGTACTGTTGTAAATGTCATTATTATAAATGCATTTGAAATATCGGCCTATTTTAATTGATAACTGCTTTTTTTGGTCCTCCGATCAGCATCGGCATTGAAAAACCCTAATCGGTCGACCTCTAGTTTGGAGGTTAGTTAACAGTGTCCAAGAAGGGCCAAAAGTATATAGAATGGTGTCGTCTGCGTTGAGGTGGATCATAGAAACACCAACTGCAAGAGCGACATCATACATACATATATATATATATATATACCTACCTACCTACCTACCTACACACACACACACACACACACACACACACACACACACACACACACACACACACACACACACACACACACACACACACACACACACACACACACACACACACACAGAGAGAGAAAAGAGTCTGAGAATTAGACCTTATGACCCCCATAGACTGTCATAGGTCTGGACAACAGGCCCTCCAATTTGACACACTGAACTCTGTCCTAGAAGTAGTTGTTGAACTAGGTGAGGCAGTCATTTGAGAAACCAAGGCTATTGAGTCTGCCGATAAGAATGCGGTGATTGAGTTTCGAAAGCCTTGGCCAGGTCAATGAAGACGGCTTGCACAGTACTGTCTTTTATCGATGGCGGTTATGGTATTGTTTAGGACCTTGAGCATGGCTGAGGTGCACCCATGACCAGCTCGTAAACCAGATTGCATAGCGGAGAAGGTACTGTGGGATTCAAAATGGTTGGTGATCTGTTGGTTAACTTGGGTTTCGAAGATTTTAGAAAGGCAGGGTAGGATAGATATAGGTCTATAACAATTTGGGTCTGGAGTGTCTCCCCATTTTGAAGAGGGGGATGACCGCGGCAGCTTTCCAATCGTTGGGGATCTCAGACGATACGAAAAGAGGTTGAACAGGCTGGTAATAGGATTGCAACAATTTTGGTGGATAATTTTAGAGAGGGTCCAGATTGTCTAGCCCAGCTGATTTGTAGGGATCCAGATTTTGCAGCTCTTTCAAAACATCAGCTGTCTGGATTTGGACAAGTTGCTGCAAGGGGTGCTGAGCTGTTGGTAGGGGTAGCCAGGTGGAAAAATGCTTATTGAAATTCTCAATTATCGTAGATTTATCGGTGGTGACAGTGTTTCCTAGCCTCAGTGCAATGGGCAGCTAGGAGGAGGTGCTCTTATTCTCCATGGACTTTAGTGTCCCAAAACTTTTTGGAATTAGTGCTTCAAGCTAGCCTTAGCTTTCCTAAATGACTGAGTATATTGGTTCCTTACTTTCCTGAAATGTTGCATATCGTGGGGGCTATTCGATGTTAATTCAGAACACCACAGGATGTTTTGTGCTTTTCAAGGGCAGTCAAGTCTTTGGTGAACCAAGGGCTATATCTGTTCTTAGTTCTACATTTTTTTTGAACGGGGCATGCTTATTTAAGATAGCGAGACAATCACTTTTAAAGAGCAACCAGTCATCCTCTACTGATACGAGGTCAAGATCCTTCCTGGACCTGGTCGATTTAGAAGTGTTGAAGTGTTTTACGGAGCGTTTGACAGTGATGAGGGGCGGTTGTTTGACCGCTGACCCATTACAGATGCAGGCAATGAGGCAGTGATCGCTGAGATCCTGGTTGAAGACTGCAGAGGTGTATTTAGAGGGCAGGTTGGTCAGGATGATATCTAAGATGGTGCCCATGGTTACGGATTTAGGGTTGTACCTGGTAGGTTCATTGATAATTTGTGTGAGATTGAGGGCATCTAGCTAAGATTGTGAGATGCCTGGGGTGTTAAGCATTTTAAGGTTTTTGGCATATCGTATGTCAGACATTTCTGCATCTCATATAATCGATCCCTGAATACATCAATAACCATGATTACATTCACTGCTAGAAAGAGCAGTCAGCAGCACTTGCTCTAAAGAGCTCCTCTCGTCACCCCGCCAAGTGCCTAGTCAGCCTACACCGAATTCACTTCAATCACCCGGTGACATATTGCTTTTTTTGGCCTTGATCTTTCTCGTTGGAGGAGTCAACTTAACTCCAGTTCCTTTCACTACTGTGAGCGCTTTTTGTTTCATTAGCATTTTGCAGGCAAATCACATTTTCGCTGCGAATGGCTTTTTGTATGGTTTAGCATGGAATGACTGTTTTATTGACTTGTCTTCTAAGATTAAATATTGAAAGTTATCATGCTTATTTACTTTATCTACACCTAAGTATTCTGATTAGTTGAAGGTGTGCTAGCACTTGGCTGGAGCACATCTCTGCACGTCACGTGGGTCATTTGGACCAGAATTGAGGAGTTCCATCTTAACTCTATAAATCACAAAGATGTCAACAACATCCCATCAGAAATGCTACAGTAATGATTTACCAACATGTCGTAATAAGATTTCATAGAGCGGGAGAAACACATTCCAGTGAGTGGGGGACTCATGGGCCTAGTGTAGTAATCCCCACCCTGGTTGCATCTCTTGTAGTTAGTATTCTTCTGTGTGTCCCTCTCATCTCTACCCCGGGGAGGCAGCACACTGCTCTTCTCTGCTCTGCTTAGGGATCCCCTGGCTCCTGTCTGCCTGCTGCCATGCTGCTGCCATACTGCCAGCCCTAACAGCCTTTCCTCTACTGGGCTCTTCTCTCTGCTGGAGGACTGGCAAAGGAAATGGGAGAGTAAGAGAGGGAGTGAGGGGTAGAGAGTTGGAGGAAAGGTCAGAGAGAAACAGACAGACGGAGAGCAACTGTTCAGAATGGGTTCTCAACAGAATCCATGAATGAAACACTGACACTTCAGTAAATGTGTTATTGTGCCTAGCTAAGATGCAATACATTGATAGATGGTGGTAAGACCTGAGATTGAGAGGGGGGGGGGGGGGGCAGGTGAAACAGAGTTGAAAGGGATAGCGAGAGGCGGAGGGGGAGAGCGAAGCATTTAAACGGTCTCTGGCGGTGTGTGTATAGTAATAACTAGCTGTGTCACAGTGGAAGGGCTATTCTTCTGTGGCATGCCTTTCATGACCACCACTTTGCATGTTGATTTGCCTGGCAATGTAAAACATGGCAAGCACAGGTTGAAATAGTGTGTGTCTGTGAAGGTGAGCGCATGCGTACACACTGCCTAGTCTCTTTGCCCTCCCTGCCCGGCTTGTCAGTAAAAATTAGGACAGGTCTCTCCGAGAGAGGCACTGAGAATATACAAGCCACAGCGCTGCTGATGCTCTCTTTCTCGCTGTGTGTGTGTGTGTGTGTGTGTGTGTGTGTGTGTGTGTGTGTGTGTGTGTGTGTGTGTGTGTGTGTGTGTGTGTGTGTGTGTGTGTGTGTGTGTGTGTGTGTGTGTGTGTGTGTGTGTGTGTGTGTGTGTGTGTGTGTGTGTGTGTGTGTGTGTGGGAGGGATAGGGAGAAAGATGGACAGAAAGCAGCAGCTAGCTTCTACCTGTGGAGCTGGGCTCAGTGACCTGTTGAAAAGCCTCAGCTCATATTAGCACGCTCTGTTGCAACTGTTCTCTCCAGATGTTGTCAAGCAGAATCCTGCTCGGTTGCCACACACAACTCTATGTCCTTTCAAACAGTACAAGCTACCATGGAAATAGCAAGCATATTCACTACAGTAAATATGAATATAGGATTTCTATGGGTATGATATGTGTCTAGTCTGTTATTCTGTAGCATTCCCGTTTTGTATTAGATACAGTCAAATCTAAATGAAGAAGGTAACACTGTATATATTCACCTATTTGTTTCTGGATCAGGATCTTTCTGAATGTGCAGGTAGGTAGGTAATGTTATGTTGTTAAGATTAGGATCCCAGCACCATGTTCACTACTACAACAGGGAGAAGAAATCCCACAGCTTGAGTGTTTTGTTCTTTGATACTGCAGCTGTATGGAAGCACAGATGTTATATTCTACATCACAATTTGAATTAGAATTTGTGTGTGTGTGAGTTTCCGTTTCCTTCCGTGGTGGCTGGATCTAGTTCAGTGTGATGGTGTGATTCTCTGTGGATCCGTTATCCAGGCCACACTGGGAAGGGTGAAGGAAGGGTGAACTAAGAGTGGGAGAGGAAAGAATGATGGAGGGTGAGGGGAGAGATGGATGGAGGGAGGGGAAAGAAGGAGGAAGAGGGAAGATGGGGGAAGAAGGGAGAGGGAAGATGGGGGAAGAAGGGAGAGGGAAGATGGGCAAAGCAGGGAGAGGGAAGATGGGCCAAGCAGGGAGAAGGGGAAGGAGGGAGAGGGGGAAGAAGGGGGGTGAGGGAGAGTGGAAGGAGGGAATAGGGGCGAATCAGGGAGAGCGGGGCGAGAGGGGGACGAAGGGAAGAGGGGGCAAAGGAGGGAGAGGGGGAAGAAGGCAGGAGAGGGAGGGAGGGAGAGAGGGGAAGGGGGTGAAGAAGGGAGAGCGGCGCGAAGGAGAAAGGGAGGGAGAGAGAGAGGGAAGATGGGTGAAGGCAGAGGGAAGGAGGGAGAGTGGAGGGAGGGAAGACAGGTGAATCAGGCAGAGCGGGCGAAGGGGAGAGGGAGGAAGGAAGGAAAGAAGGAGGGAGAGAGGAAAAAGGTGAGAGGAGAGTGGAGAGAGGGAAGAGGGGTGAATGAGGGAGGGAGGGAGGGAGGGAGGGAGAAAGGGAATGAGGGGTGTGGGGGAAGAGGGGAGGGAGGGAGGGCGGGAGGGGGAAGAAGGTGGGGAGGGGGAAGAAGGTGGGAGAGGGAGAGGGGGAGGGAGGGAAGAGGGTGGAGGGAGGGCGGGGGAAGAAGGGGAGAGGAGAGTGGAGGGAGGGAAGAGGGTGGAGGGAGGGCGGGGGAAGAAGAAGGGGGAGAGGAGAGTGGAGGGAGGGAAGAGGGTGGAGGGAGGGCGGGAGAGGGGGGAAGAAGGCGGGAGAGAGGAAAGTGGAGGGAGGGAAGAGGGTGGAGGGAGGGCGGGAGAGAGGGGGGAAGGAGAGAGGGAGGAGAGAGGTGAGATGGAATAAGGAAGGAGAGAGGGAAGCAGGAGAGTGGGAAAAGGCGGGAGAGAGAGGAGAGTGGAGGGAGGGAAGAGGGGTGAATGAGGGAGGGAGAAAGGGAAGGAGGGGTGTGGGGGAAAAGGGGAGGGAGGGAGAGGGGGAAGAAGGCGGGAGAGAGGAGAGTGGAGGGAGGGAGAGGGGGGGGAGGAGAGAGGGAGGAGAGAAGGAGAGAGGGGAGAGGGAATAAGGAAGGAGAGAGGGAAGCAGGAGAGTGGGAAGAGTGAGAGAGGGAAGAAGGTAGGGGAGAGTTTGCTCACATTTTCCATCTTTCCTCATTTCCTCTCCCCTCTCCTTTTCTTGTCCTCTCTGTTTTCTCTCCGTGCAGTGACAGTGTTACCCATGGCCACAGATCATGACCGGCAGGACAGTAATATCCCCGGTTAACTCACAGTTTAACAGACCAATGGCGGTTATTTATTTCTGATTCGCGGGGGGCGGGACTGTACTGTGTGTGACTTCACCATTGCATCAGGTAAAATCTATTTCTCGATTAACACGGTAGAGGATGATGGCTAACGTAGGTCAAGGTCCTGGTGGTCTGGCACATGTTCAGCAGGTTGTCATGGTAATGTTGTCATATAAATAGTGGCGATCTGTCATTCGTTAGCCGATCAGAGACATGCTTGACATGTTCATTCAATGAAATGTCTGTACGAACACATCACATCAGAGAGCGAGAGAGGGGAAGAGGAGGGAGAGGAGAAAGAAGGGGGGGATATTCTGTGAAACAGCTCTCGTCTCTTCTCCTGCTTTTAACGAGCAGTAGGTCTGATGTCAAGCTTACTGTGCATAGAATGTTTGGGAATGACGTACAGTAATGCATTTGTGAACATTCTATCGCAATATAGAGTGGGAAAGTGGCTGTGCGTTTGGACAATTAAGACACTGCAGTAAATAAAACCTATAATAAAAACTCTGTCTTGTCCAGGATCTGTCTTGTCCAGGATCTGTCTTGTCCAGGGTCTGTCTTGTCCAGGGTCTGTCTTGTCCAGGGTCTGTCTTGTCCAGGACCGGTGCGCCATAGCCAATCAGAGCCATTTGCAACATAGGTCTGCCATCATTCACTTTGAACGGAACTATGGCTACAGGCAATAAATGCACCTGAATTCATTTCTGCAATTATGTAAATACCACGGGAGTCCTCTTTACATGTGGGTACTTTTACAGTCCTATTGATCAAACAACCGTGAAAAAGGTAGGCTCTGTCTCCCTTAGTTATGCACATTGACAACAACAAGATCGACAACTGTTAGCCAGAGAGAAATAAGATCAAATCTAGTGAGGGAACATTAGATAAACCCTCTCAAACCTTTTCAGCTAGTTGGTCATTAAAACATTGCACTGAAACGATGGGGAATAATAGCCTGCTATTTGCCTAGGATGCATGCTTGTCCCGAATTTTCGTCAGAACCTATTTTAAAACTTCTTATAAAGTTGGTTTTGTAGGATAAGCTGGAAATGTGATATTTGACTGATATTATGATTGTTTGTTTCATAGCTGCAAAGTAGTTTGAACACTGTCAGTTCCACTTTAACCGTCCAATGATAAGCCACTGTGGAGGAGTGGTGGGAGGGTTAATTCCAGGAAACTAACCCTGCCAGCTCTTAATGGAACAGAGCATATTAAATGGGCTTTTATCATCTCTGTGGCTTTCAGTTTTCAACCTCCTACTGAGAGCGAGATGGAAACCGAGATGAACATGACTTGTTCCAATTAGCATCTCAGGTTGAAAGCCTAAAATGCAGCCCACCCAGAGGCATGCTGAGATAGGGCTGTTACGTTGACCGTATTACCGCTACACCGGCAATCACGAGTCAAGACCTCAGTCAAAATAGCACATGACCGTTTAGTTACGGTAACTAGGCTTCTCCAAGCTCTGATGCTGCTGATGGTCATTAGTAGTCTACCAAACTTGCTAACTGCCTGGTACTCACCACTCTTTTGTCCCTCTAATCACTCTGAAATCGCTGCAAATGTATTTGCATGTATGACATGTATTTTAAGAACAGTGTTTTCCTGCTAATTCATTGCATTTTGGAACATTGGCGCTTATAGCCTACTGCCGTGTGCGCATTGCTGTGCTAATAATGTGAAGGAATAGCCAAATAGTTTATCAACATTTTAAGCTAAATGTTCTGATCTGTTGCATCCGCCTAATTTCTTTTAAAATATTGTATTAATTTGAGATCTATCGCATCCCACAACTGTTCCAGAGTATGTTTGGAATATATCTTTCTGGCACAGAAGGACAAGTTGACCAATAGAATAGGTCGACTTTTATACTATGGGGGATAGTAAACTGACATTGCCTAGTGCTTTTGCTGTTCATTAGTCCTACTCATCTTGTTGGCTGATGAAAAGTAAATGTGGACAGTTCTTCTAACATCTTCACTATGCGCCTCGGATTTTGATAAGAAGGACACTCACGCATTCTCGAAGTGTCCGTCTTCACTTGTAGCCTACTTCGGAACTGAGATGCCTATGAGAAGGACCCGATCACATTACTGGCATTAGCTAATAAGAGTTGTGATATATGAGAGACCAACGTGAGTGAGAGGTGCTTCAGAGCACGGCACTTGGCAGCCGGGAGAAAGGAATTATAATTGGTATATTCAGCCCAAGGGTACAACAGTCACTTTGTCTGCAAAAGAGATGTATTATTTTAGGGGGTGTTACGGCCACACAAGGAGGATGCCGCCGTGAAATTTGAAGCCTGGTGAGATTATAATCAAGTCCTTGTTAAATTGTGAATGGGAGACTGATGAAGTGTGTGCAGCCTGCACAAGAAACAAAAGCAGAGCGCATGCCTTTCAAGCAACTTCTTTCAAATTATCATTAGTCGCAACATGCAGCCTTAGACTGTATTAAACATATAGCCCAACGTTTGAATCACAACTGAAGTTGCATTAATAACTAAATGAAGCATATAGGAAGACTTGTTTCTTTGTTAACTGCTCAACACAGATTAGCTGCATGTACACACTCCCTCGGAAATCGTTTGGAGATAATATCCTTTCTGTTTTATTCAACTATGTTCAATTGTTTTTCTTCATACTATAAATTCATATGAAATAATGCCTACGGAATTCTAAGCAAGTCTTGTCTGCTAAATTAACTAAGTAGCCGACAGCATAGCCAGATCAGAGCCTAACATAAGGACAACTATTCCGTTCTTCTGAAATATACTATGCGTCTTTAGACCTGTCTAAAATAAATAATGGATTTGTTGTGATGGTGTGGGCTATATTAAATAGATTTGTTCGACTTTTTCCAAATGTAGATGTTCCAAAGGTCTGCATCAGTGGCTTGTAGGCTATGAGTGGAGCCCGGAGATGCTAAATATGTTTTGTTAATTAACGGTCAAATACCGTGAGACCAACAGTTATTTGCTTGACAATCACCGACTGACAAAATGTCATGACCACCACAGCCCTAATACACACACACACGCACGCACACACACACGCACACACACACACACACACACACACACACACACACACACACACACACACAGGGGGAACCCAGGGGCCCATTACACATGGCGAGGACCAAAGGGCCAGTAACCAGCCAACACAGTCTGGCTAAAATATTTATCTCCTGCTATGAGGAAGGAAACCTGTTTTTAAAATGCTGTCACGACTGTGCAGACCATACTATAGACTCTGCAGCTTTTAGATTCTATAAGACATGCGTGCACGCACACACACACACACACACACACACACACACCACACACACACACACACACACTGACAAAGTGAGAGAGTCAGTGAGCAACACGGGTAACAGGAACGGATGGACACTGAAAGATCAGTGTTCCCTCCTGTCCTACAGCAGTCCAAAGCCTCTGCTGAACCCTGGGCTTTAATGGAATAAAGTGGAACATGTCAGCATTTTCTGACCATTCATCACCTTTATACAGCTCAGTAAGTGTCAGGGATAGTTCAATGGGACATGAACCAGCAGGTCAGGAGGAGAGAAGGGTAGTTCTCTCGCACCCTTTTTTCCAATTTCCACCTAAAATGACATACCCAAAACTAACTGCCTGTCGCTCAGGCATTCAGATAGGAGTCTAAGTGTAATTTAGATGTTGGCCACCAAATGGCAGCAATGTGTGTAAGTTTCATACTGAGCCAATAAAGAATTGCATTACCAGACAATATTTTTTATCGAGTCTGCTAGGAGTTTGCCCAAAATGTGCCAAATTGGTCAATTGATACATTTTTTAAAGTACATTACTATAGAGAATATACAAAAATGCTATGGTAATAAAACATTTGTGTACACACTCCCAGGAATGTCTTACGTGATGGATAATTATCTTCCCTACAAAAAATACACTAACCTTCACACGTCTAGCTACGCGGGCGAGGGCGGTGTGGGGCCAGAGCGCAGGGGTTCA
Organism: Oncorhynchus gorbuscha; assembly: GCF_021184085.1. Taxonomy (NCBI): domain Eukaryota; kingdom Metazoa; phylum Chordata; class Actinopteri; order Salmoniformes; family Salmonidae; genus Oncorhynchus; species Oncorhynchus gorbuscha. Next base: position 25,980,184 of record NC_060186.1, read on the forward strand.
AACTGTAGAACCCAGTTCTTACATTTGATTATAAAAATGGATTTTATCGAACGAAAAATGTAGTAGTTTCTCTGGGACCCTCAGGGTGACAAATCGGAGCACGATTACTGAAATCAAGTACATTATTTACCTACAGAGGTGAATGTGTCAAACCAGTTGCCTTGATAAGTGTTTTGTTGTACACTCTCCTCAAACAATAGCATGGTATTGTTTCACAGCAATAGCTACTGTAAATTGGACACTGCACTTAGATTAACACGAATGTAAGCTTTCTGCCCATATAAGACATGTCTATGTCTGTTGTTGGCTGTTGTATACAACAGTATCTAGTCACATTAGTGCACGTTTGCAACAACCCTCCTGGTTTAGGGACATCGATCCCATAGAGGTTAACGTTTCCAAGCCATGGCAGAGGAGTCACTTACTGTATCTCATCTCTCGTTCCCTCACTCCATCCCTTCATCCAATCCTGATCTTATAGGATGAATGATCTGTGTCGGAATCTCTCCAGCGAATTCACTAAAGAATAGCTCTGTTATATTAGAGGGAACTGTATTCCCCAAATCCCCTGATTTTCAATGAGTCATAATCTTCCCGGCCCCGTTTATTTAACGAATATTCTCCAACGTATAAGTGCTCAATGACTAGTGTAAGAATTGTCATTGGCTGTGGAGTTAGAATTTGAAGGCGGGGTGGGGTTTAAGGTTATTTTGTTTGAAAATGAGTCATTGATTCCAGTGGGGTTTTGAAGGTGTTCATGCGTTGTGTGTAGGTAGGGGCTTAGGGGTAGTTTGTCTGTTTTTAATGTGAATGTACTACTGATTCTCTAGGGGGTTGGAAGGCGGCCCCATCCAAAGGGGAGGTGCACTGGAGGTGCTCTTGATCACTGATGATGACTTCATTATAAACCCCCTCCTGAGTATCATGATATAGAAGGTGTTACCGATCATAATGGATGTGGCTTTTAAACAGCACTGGCTGTGTGCTGCCTCTCTCTCTTACCTTTTTAATATTTCTCTGTCTACTAAGAGACCCACTCAGCTCTGTAACGGCTGCTACAGCAAAGCCTCGCCTACAGGCCTCATCTCCTAGCCAATCCGAGCATGACGCTCATGTCTCTCTTCCCAAATGGTACCCTATCGACCAGAGCCCTTTAATAGTGTACTATTAAATCACATTGTATTGGTCACATGCACATGGTTAGCAGATGCTATTGCGAGTGTAGCGAAATGCTTGTGCTTCTAGTTCCGACAATGCAGAAATATCTCACAAGTAATCTATCAATTCCACAAAAAGGTCCTAATACACACATATCTAAGTAAAGGAATGGAATAAGACTATATACATGTACATACTGTATATGGATGAGCAATGACAGAGCAGCATAGGCAAGATGCAATAGATGGTATGAAATACAGTATATACATATGAGTAATGCAAGATATGTGAACATCCTTAAAGTGTCATTATTAAAGTGACTAGTGATCCATTTGTTAAAGCGGCCAACGGCTTCAAGTCCGTATGTAGGCAGCAGCCTCTCTGTGTTCGCGGTGGCTTTTCAACAGTCTGATGGCCTTGAGATGGAAGCTGTTTTTGACATTATGGAATCGCTTGCCATTTGAGATACAATCCTGTCTGTCACGCTTGTATCCTGTATCTATCCCCAACGGTGTTCCCTGCCTTAACTAACGACAGCCTTAATGAGCCAATCAGCGTCCCGTTGTGTTTAACGAAGCGACGTGGTGTGAGGTTTGCACTATTCACACCTTGCTCCCTCCTGTTTTGTTTTCTCTTCACAGAAATCTGCTGGACATGGACACCTTTTCCAAATCAGATCCAAGTAAGATCGCCATGGTTTTCTCTCTTTATTTGTTTGTTTCACAATGTCCCTGTTAATACCTGTTTCTGCATAAATGGTGAGTGTGCCCGGGGTGCTTCCTGAAGCTCTACTCCCCTGAAACGTCTCCAACAAGCTTTGTATCCTGTTCAGCAGGATTGGGGTCAATTCCATTTCAATTTGTCAATTCAGAAAGTTTACCAAATTCAATAACAATTCAAATTCGTCCTCCTTTAAAAGCTATGAAGAGAAATGGACTTTCGGTGTACTTCCCTGAATTGAAACAGAATTGACTCCAACCCTGCTGTTCAATCATTTAACACCTCTCTCTATGCCCTACGCCAAGCCCTAATCTGTCTTAACCCATCCTCACGCTCCCTATCCAACCTCCTCTTTCTGTCTCGGAGCCCGGTTTCCCAAAATCATCATTAGATCTTTTCGTATGAGCATTGGTAGTCCTTTCCACTCGTACCCATATGCGGGGTGAAAAAGGCAGATTTGGGCACTGGTAAGCCCCTAAATTGGAACGACATCAAAACTCGGGCTTTGCGTTGTACGAGTTTTGACTAATAGCCGTTCTGAACCTGAGCACTGCACGCAACAAGAACTTGCCCCCATCCCTCCTGTTAATTGGGAAACTTGTGCAAATTCTTTGTTGTCTGAGTTGTTCTGGGAACTCGATGCATTTTGAAAGATAAGACGTTGACGATTTATAACAACACCGCTTGGATGTCATGTAATTAAGACAAACGCCCGTGAGTCCAAATTTGCACTTCCCATATGAGCCGTAGTCTGTTGTGAAGAAAATTAGCTGCGGAACACGCAACTGAATGCACGCGTGACTCCTTCCTATGCGTACCAAAATTAGGATCTGTTTCTCTGAATTGCCTATTCAAAGCCTAAGAGCTAATTTATGCTAGATCTGAAAATGTGGTCGGCGGCGCCGTATGGATGGTGTGACGCAATCGCGTAGCCTCTGGAGGCACGCAGAGGCCAATTTGGGCCCCGTACCGCATCGCCGTGCACCTCCTCAGATTTTGTAACAATGGGGAGGGCTCTGTATAGCTTACGCATGGACATGATTGGTTGACGGTAGGTGGGGGCAGGAGGTCCTGTACAAACACAAACTCACTTCCTTCACAACAGCTCTGCGCTGCTCCGTGAAGTGCAAGAAGTATGAATGCCCTGACTTCTGCAGAGGCCATATCATCGTAAATGCTGCACGGATTGACTTTTATAACTTAGCTAGTCATGTTGGCAATAGAACAAGCTTTCAAATGATGCCCACCTGACCCCGATAGCGATTTTATAATGGGCAGATTTTGGATTGTGTAAACAACAACAACGACAACAACACTTGTGTGATGATGGGGATGCAGGGTAGTGTTCCAAGCAAAACAACTACATGTGTATAAAGCCACTTATAGTTGAAGAATCTCCTTTGAGTCATAAAGGTGCATTGAAATGACTTAGGAACTGTGCACACTTTGGAGAGGTGTGTGTGTGTGGCCATTTGGAAACGCCAATTAGTCCTCGAACTCAAATCTTTGTCATGGCTTTATTTTATGTTGCACCTAACCCACATTTTTCAGGAATGTTCTTCTAATCTTACTGAATGCATCCAGACTATTTCCAGATTTCGTTATCAACAAATGTGGCGAAAAGTACAGTAAATATAAAATGCACATAAAATTTAGTGTAATGTTTGGATTCAGGCTTGTGTCCGGTAAGCTGTTGTGGAGATTATAGTAAAATTATTAGCCCAAACTGTTCCCTTTCAATTACTACCATGCTTATGCATGTGCTTTTCATGTTTCTTCTTTAAGAAACCTTTAAATGTAGCCCTATCCTTTTCGGCCAATTCCCGCTCATGTAAAGGGTTAAATCGCAAAGCTGTTTCCCAAAACGTTAAAACGTTTGTTATTTACGAACCGCTTCAGACCACTCGTAGAACGGCTACGTGCGCCGTTGGATGTGTCGTTGCCCTTCCGCGTCACTTTGTACACACAAGATCTCCGCCCAACTTAGAATCAAGATGTTGATCTGTCTCTCTCTGACCGCTGATCATTTCAGAACGGAATCGAATACAAAGTTGCCAATTGTTACACGAACTAAGGATAAAAAGGGGCTTCAAATGAAACCCGAGGGTGACTGCATTAAACGATCAATACAGTAGGCCTATAGGCTACAAACAGGCCTACATGCACTGAGTGCACAAAACATTAAGAACACCTTCCTAAGATTGAGTTGCACCCCTTTTTGCCCTCAAAACGGCCTCAATTTGTCGGGGCACGGACACTGCAATGTGTCAAGCGTTCCACAGAAATGCTGGCCCATGTTGATGTCAATGATTCCCACTGTTGTGTCAAGTTGGCTGCATGTCCTTTGGGTGGTGGACCATTCTTGATACACACGGGAAAACTGTTGTGTGAACAATCCAGCAGTGTTGAACTTCTTGACACACTCAAACCGGTGCGCCTGGCACCTACTACCATACCCCGGTCAAAGGCACTTAGATCTTTTGTCTTGCCCGTTCACCCTCTGAATGGCACACATGCATTGTGTGTCGTTATTGTTTCAAGGCTTAAAAATCCTTCTTTAACCCGTCTCCTCCCCTTCATCCTCTCTGATTTTTGAAGCGGATTTAACCAGTGACATCATGTAAGGGATCATAGCGTTCACCTGGATTCACCTGGTCAGTCTGTCATGGAAAGAGCACATGTTCCTAATGTTTTGTACACTGCATTTCTATCATATTGAAATCAATTTCATGTTCAATCAATTGAGCTCTATTTTGCTAATTGTACGGCTATATAGTGTCTGTAATTATTGCCTCAAAATATTTAATGAGGTGCAACAACGTGCGCGTTATAAGCCACGCCCATATTTGCAGCCGTAGGCGCTGATATCGCTCTAGGAGCTGCTCGGTCGTCAGTATTGTGAAATTATGGGGGAAAGCTAATCCGAGGGCAACGCTGCCTTCTCTTTTAGGCCCCAATCACAATCGGCGCCGGCTCCAACAACGCACTTGGTGAACAGAGCCAATGCCTTGTCAATGGGAGTCATTTGTCGCCCGATGAATGGCCTTGACAACGGCGACGATTCTCTTGCAAATGTCTTAGGATGGATACAACTGGTGTCCGTTAGTGTGCCATACAACAGGGGTTACACAAAGGTGTGAGTCGCTCCCTACTTCTTTAGACGTGTTTATTTGTACAGTTGTTGTGTGAATTCGGGCTGTATCACATCTGGCCGTGATTGGAAGTCCCATTGGGCGGCGCACAATTGGCCCAGCGTTGTCCGCGTTTGGCCGGGGTAGGACGTCGTTGTAAATAATAATTTGTTCTTAACTGACCTGTCTAGTTAAAGAAAATAAAACATAATTCTCCACCATACCTCGGCCCTTCCTTCCATCCCTTCAGCCTTAGCTCCTCCTTTTTTAGAGTTTGAGTACATTTTTTTACAGGGACAGTGCACATTTTTAATCAATGTTTCAGTAAAAGTGACGGTTTTAGCCAGCCGGCTAATTACCGACAATAGTCCCCGGGCAGGTTATTAAAAAGAATAGCAATAACAACACAGACAAAACAATGAGCAGTGAGACCATGTGGAACAACATAGGACAAGCAACACGCCGCACGCCGCCCGGGCAACAGCACAATCAATAAAACAAATGACACAAGCTCACACCTCACAAGCTACAGATAACACTGAAAGTGGCAATACACACTTACGGATTTATGTTCACAAGTCTGATTATCCTTTTAGCCAGGTCTTTGTGTTTTTAGTGAAGGTGCGATAAGTGGTGTAGTTTTGTGTGTCTGATGGCAGTGTGTTCCAGACATGGGAAGCTCTCGCCGAGAAAGCAGATTGACTAAAACGTCAACCAAGTGTTTCCTTAGTGGTTTGGATGATCTGGAGGGTCACGTGAAGCGCATGAACATGAATAAGGCTTTGGGGAAAACCACGCTGCTTGAATGTTGTTAATATCGGAGTGACGTTATTGATGTCAAATTGAAATGTTATTGGTCGAATACAACCAGTCTAGGACTTTACAGTGAAACGCTTACTTACAAGACGTTCCCAACAGCGCAGAGTTAAAAAGGAAGACAAATGTTTGCTGAATATAGAAGAAAATAGTAACACACAATTGAAAGAAAACCAATGAGTACCAGTCAATGTGCAGGGGTACGAAGTTTTATTTATTTTATTTTTATTTCACCTTTATTTAACCAGGTAGGCTAGTTGAGAACAAGTTCTCATTTGCAACTGCGACCTGGCCAAAATAAAGCATAGCAGTGTGAACAGACAACACAGAGTTACACATGGAGTAAACAATTAACAAGTCAATAACACAGTAGAAAAAATGGGCAGTCTATATACAATGTGTGCAAAAGGCATGAGGAGGTAGGCGAATAATACAATTTTGCAGATTAACACTGGAGTGATAAATGATCAGATGGTCATGTACAGGTAGAGATATTGGTGTGCAAAAGAGCAGAAAAGTAAATAAATAAAAAACAGTATAAAAATAGTATGGGAATGAGGTAGGTGAAAATGGGTGGGCTATTTACCAATAGACTATGTACAGCTGCAGAGATCGGTTAGCTGCTCGGATAGCTGATGTTTGAAGTTGGTGAGGGAGATAAAAGTCTCCAACTTCAGCGATTTTTGCAGTTCGTTCCAGTCACTGGCAGCAGAGAACTGGAAGGAAAGGCGGCCAAATGAGGTGTTGGCTTTGGGGATGATAAGTGAAATATACCTGCTGGAACGTGTGCTACGGGTGGGTGTTGTTATCGTGACCAGTGAACTGAGATAAGGCGGAGCTTTACCTAGCATAGACTTATAGATGACCTGGAGACAGTGGGTCTGGCGATGAATATGTAGCGAGGGCCAGCCGACTAGTGCATACAAGTCGCAGTGGTGGGTGGTATAAGGTGCTTTAGTGACAAAACGGATGGCACTGTGATAGACTGCATCCAGTTTGCTGAGTAGAGTGTTGGAAGCCATTTTGTAGATGACATCGCCGAAGTCGAGGATCGGTAGGATAGTCAGTTTTACTAGGGTAAGCTTGGCGGCGTGAGTGAAGGAGGCTTTGTTGCGGAATAGAAAGCCGACTCTTGATTTGATTTTCGAATGGAGATGTTTGATGTGAGTCTGGAAGGAGAGTTTGCAGTCTAGCCAGACACCTAGGTACTTATAGATGTCCACATATTCAAGGTCGGAACCATCCAGGGTGGTGATGCTAGTCGGGCATGCGGGTGCAGGCAGCGATCGGTTGAAAAGCATGCATTTGGTTTTACTCGCGTTTAAGAGCAGTTGGAGGCCACGGAAGGAGTGCTGTATGGCATTGAAGCTCGTTTGGAGGTTAGATAGCACAGTGTCCAATGACGGGCCGAAAGTATATAGAATGGTGTCGTCTTCGTAGAGGTGGATCAGGGAATCGCCCGCAGCAAGAGCAACATCATTGATATATACAGAGAAAAGAGTCGGCCCGAGAATTGAACCCTGTGGCACCCCCATAGAGACTGCCAGAGGACCGGACAGCATGCCCTCCGATTTGACACACTGAACTCTGTCTGCAAAGTAATTGGTGGACCAGGCAAGGCAGTCATCCGAAAAACCGAGGCTATTGAGTCTGCCGATAAGAATATGGTGATTGACAGAGTCGAAAGCCTTGGCGAGGTCGATGAAGACGGCTGCACAGTACTGTCTTTTATCGATGGCTGTTATGGTATCGTTTAGTACCTTGAGTGTGGCTGAGGTGCACCCGTGACCGGCTCGGAAACCAGATTGCACAGCGGAGAAGGTACGGTGGGATTCGAGATGGTCAGTGACCTGTTTGTTGACTTGGCTTTCGAAGACCTTAGATAGGCAGGGCAGGATGGATATAGGTCTATAACAGTTTGGGTCCAGGGTGTGTCCTCCTTTGAAGAGGGGGATGACTGCGGCAGCTTTCCAATCCTAGGCGATCTTAGACGATATGAAAGAGAGGTTGAACAGGCTGGTAATAGGGGTTGCGACAATGGCGGCAGATAGTTTCAGAAATAGAGGGTCCAGATTGTCAAGCCCAGCTGATTTGTACGGGTCCAGGTTTTGCAGCTCTTTCAGAAAATCTGCTATCTGGATTTGGGTAAAGGAGAACCTGGAGAGGCTTGGGCGAGGAGCTGCGGGGGGGGCGGAGCTGTTGGCCGAGGTTGGAGTAGCCAGGCGGAAGGCATGGCCAGCCGTTGAGAAGTGCTTATTGAAGTTTTCGATAATCATGGATTTATCGGTGGAGACCGTGTTACCTAGCCTCAGTGCAGTGGGCAGCTGGGAGGAGGTGCTCTTGTTCTCCATGGACTTCAGTGTCCCAGAACTTTTTGGAGTTGGAGCTACAGGATGCAAACTTCTGCCTGAAGAAGCTGGCCTTAGCTTTCCTGACTGACTGCGTGTATTGGTTCCTGACTTCCCTGAACAGTTGCATATCACGGGGGCTATTCGATGCTATTGCAGTCCGCCACAGGATGTTTTTCTGCTGGTCGAGGGCAGTCAGGTCTGGAGTGAACCAAGGGCTGTATCTGTTCTTGGTTCTGCATTTTTTGAACGGAGCATGCTTATCTAAAATGGTGAGGAAGTTACTTTTAAAGAATGACCAGGCATCCTCAACTGACGGGATGAGGTCAATGTCCTTCCAGGATACCCGGGCCAGGTCGATTAGAAAGGCCTGCTCACAGAAGTGTTTTAGGGAGCGTTTGACAGTGATGAGGGGTGGTCGTTTGACTGCGGTTCCGTGGCGGATACAGGCAATGAGGCAGTGATCGCTGAGATCCTGGTTGAAGACAGCTGAGGTGTATTTGAAGGGCAAGTTGGGAGGATGTCTATGAGGGTGCCCTTGTTTACAGAGTTAGGGTTGTACCTGGTGGGTTCCTTGATGATTTGAGTGAGATTGAGGGCATCTAGCTTAGATTGTAGGACTTCCGGGGTGTTAAGCATATCCCAGTTTAGGTCACCTAACAGAACAAACTCTGAAGCTAGATGGGGGGCGATCAATTCACAAATGGTGTCCAGGGCACAGCTGGGAGCTGAGGGTGGTCGGTAGCAGGTGGCAACAGTGAGATACTTATTTCTGGAGAGAGTGATTTTCAAAATTAGTAGTTCAAACTGTTTGGGTATGGACCTGGAAAGTATGACATTACTTTGCAGGCTATCTCTGCAGTAGACTGCGACTCCGCTCCCTTTGGCAGTTCTATCTTGACGGAAGGTGTTATAGTTGGGTATGGAAATCTCTGAATTTTTGGTGGCCTTCCTGAGCCAGGATTCAGACACGGCAAGGACATCGGGGTTAGCAGAGTGTGCTAAAGCAGTGAGTAAAACAAACTTAGGGAGGAGGCTTCTGATGTTGACATGCATAAAACCAAGGCTTTTTCGATCACAGAAGTCAACAAATGAGGGTACCTGGGGACATGCAGGGCCTGGGTTTACCTCCACATCACCCGCGGAACAGAGGAGGAGTAGTATGAGGGTGCGGCTAAAGGCTATCAAAACTGGTCGCCTAGAGCGTTGGGGGCAGAGGATAAGAGGAGCAGGTTTCAGGGCATGGTAGAATATATTCAGGGCATAATGCGCAGACAGGGGTATGGTGGGGTGCGGGTACAGCGGAGGTAAGCCCAGGCACTGGGTGATGATGAGAGAGGTTGTATCTCTGGACATGCTGGTTGTAATGGGTGATGTCACCGCATGTGTGGGGGGTGGGGCAAGGGAGGTAACAGGGGTATGCAGAGTGGATCTAGGGGCTCCATTGTGAACTAAAACAATGATAACTAACCTGAACAACAGTATACAAGGCATATTGACATTTGAGAGAGACATACAGCGAGGCATACAGTAATCACAGGTGTTGAATTGGGAAAGCTAGCTAAAAACAGTAGGCGAGGCTAATCAGCTAGCACAACAAACAGCAGGTAAAATGGCGTTGACTAGGCAACTGGGCCGACAGATAAAACAAACAAGCAGAATGGAGTACCGTGATTAATGGACAGTCCAGCGTGCGTCAGCTATGTAGCCAAGAGATCAGTGTCCAGGGGGCAGCGGTGGATGGACAGGGAAGCTGGACTGGCGAGTGTTATCCAGGTTTAAAAAGAAACTAACAATGACTAAATAGCTTGTAGCTAGTTAGCTGGTTAGCATCTGGAGGTTCTTGAGTGAGTCATAAAAATAAAATTAAAATTAAAAGTAATAGCGATTCCGTATCACAGTGGGTGAGGCAGGTTTCCGGAAGGTATAAACAAAATAAAAATCAAAAAGAGATGGAAAGTAAATGGGTTCAGAGAGTGTTTGGGACGCGGTGATTCAGACGGTTAGCAGGCCTGTGCTAACAAGCTAACAGTTCGTAGGCCCGGGCTAGACAAGCTAGCCGTTAGCTGGCCGAATTAGCAAGCAGGGAGATAGCGAGGACTAGAGAGTTAACCTTTGGGGGACGTCGCGATGGGGTGAGTCTGTTTATTCCTCTTCATGCGGTGACATCGACAGACCGGTCGTGGGCCCGGGTAATTGTAGCCCAGGAGTATGTTACAGGTGCTCTAGTACGCTAGGTGAGCTGGAGACACAGCGTTTCAGAAAGCTCGCGGGCCTTGGCCAGCAGATGGATCTTTGGCGATGTCGCAACGGAAAAGCCTGTTGAAACTACCTCGGACGATTATGTCGGCTGACCAGTCGTGATGGATCGGCGGGGCTCCGTGTCGGCAGTAAAGGGTCCAGGCCAATTGGCAAAAGAGGTATTGTTGGACCTCTTCGGCTAGTCAGGAGATGGGCTTAGCTCGAGGCTAGCTCAAGGCTAACTGGTGCTTGCTTTGGGGCAGAGACGTTAGCCAGGGGTAGCCACACGGATTGCAGCTAGCTAGTTGCGATGATCTGGTGTAAAGGTTCAGAGCTTGCGTTAGGAATCCGGAGATGTGGTAGAGAAAAAGCAGTCTGATATGCTCTGGGTTGATGTCGCGCTGGTGTCCTAGTTAGCCACTGCTAGCGGTCTTCAAAGCTAACTGAGTACTAGCTAGTAGCTAGTTAGCTGGCTAGCTTCTGATGGGGGTTCCGGTTCTAAAGTATAGAAAAAGCAGATCCGTACCACATATGGTGATGCGGGTTGCAGGAGAGTATATTCAGCCTATAGTTGGAAAATGAGATTAAAGTATGTACGAAATATATACAGAAAAAAAACGAGAAACTATATTTACACCAGACAGGACGGGACAAGACAAAACACACGTCCGACTGCTACGCCATCTTGGTTGAGAGAAGTAGTTGAGGTAATACAGTATGTCCATGTGGGTAGGGGTACAAATGACTGGGAAATCGGGATATATAATAAACAGAGTAGCAGCAGCGTATGTGGAGTGTGTGTGTGTTAGTTTATGTAGTGTGTGTGTGTGTGTGTGTGTGTTGGAGTTTCAGTGTAGTATGTGTGGGTAGAGTCAAGTGAGTGTGCATAGAGCCAGTGCAAAAAAAATAATAACTACATATTAAAGGTGGTCTGTGTGATGTATGTATGTATCTATCAGTGCAGGCTGCTGAGGGGAGGAGGGCTCAAAATGAGGAATGGAGTCGATGGAATGCTATCAAACACATCAAAGATGTGGTTTCCATGTGGTTGACTCCATTCCATGAACTCCATTCCAGCCATTATGAGCCCTCCTCCCCTCAGCAGCCTCCAATGGTATGTATGCATGTTATGTCATATTTTACCGATTTGAATCACCGTGTATTAATAAGTCATGTGGTTAATGTTTTTGTGTGTTGTTTGCCTTCTCTCTCTTTCTCTCGTTCTGTTTTTCTTTTCTTTCAGGCCTTTTGTCTGCTTGTCTGCTTTTTCTGCCTGTCTTGACATTCTTATATTCCACTAGCCTTGCATGAGTTTCTGTAAGTTTATTTATTTTTCTTCCGTTCTTTATGTATGTCTCATGACGTGAGCACAACACACACACACACACACACACACATTCCTGTACTTGATATCAGTGTGTGTCAAACTTGTCATCAACATTGTTTTGGTGCTGATCTCTATATATTCAGCATTTCTAAATTCTGTCTCTTAGTCTCCCCCCTCCTCTCCCCTTAAAACTCCAGCCCAAAAAATAGAAACCGGTCCTCTTCCTTCTCACGCCTCGTTAGTCAGTGACTCCATTTATATGTCACGAGTCATATTCTCAAGGCAGATTTATTCATATTCCGGTATGGGATCTGTGGCGAAGATTAGGGAGAAGGAGGCTTTGTGACTAATGATGATAGGCTTGTGATGATGAGCCTGGTCCAGGGCCATAAACATTCATGTAAGGAGGCACTTGTGCTGAGTGGCTGTCTTAATCATACTGAGTGTTGCTGCTCAAGTCTCCCAGCATTAAGCTGCTTCAGTGGGCAGCGAGAGGGCAAGGCCAGGGGACAGGGGAGGGATAGGGGGACGACTCTGGCCTTTTCTTCTTAGGTCTCAGGTGAGACTTAAAGGTCGTATAAAAATAGAAACAGGTTTGGACGTGCCTTTGAAAATGAAGGGAGAAGGAGAAAAATTGAGCGCTAGTGGGAGTGAGGCAGAGGCAGAGGCAGAGGCAGAGGCAGAGGCAGAGGCAGAGGCAGAGGCAGAGGCAGAGGCAGAGGCAGAGGCAGAGGGAGGGACAAAGGCTCATCTTATGTTCGCTACATTCCTCTCTTCCCTCTCTCTGTAAGAGGCATATGAACAGAGGCTGATTGGCTTCAACTCTCCTTTGAAGCCTGTTGAGTAAGTGATTGTGTGTGTGTGTGTGTGTGTGTGTGTGTGTGTGTGTGTGTGTGTGTGTGTGTGTGTGTGTGTGTGTGTGTGTGTGCTCAACAGGAGCTTATTATGCCTTGCATTCTCAAAGCCCTACTGAAATAAGTGCACAAGGAATGAGCTCAGTTTTCTTCCCACTAGAGCATTATGTTGTTGTTGATAAAACATTCCTCCGATGTTTGTAACCCTGTAATGCATTTTCCTCACACTCAACAGGTCATGCAGGAGGGTCTCCTATTTAACCTGGTTCTTCTGTGTTTCTCCTTCTTCATCTAGTATGCGTTCTGTACACACAAGGCATCAGCAATAAGGAGTGGAGAGAGGTAAGTCCCCTTCAGTTAGCCTAAACAGTACACCAGAGACTGAATTGAAAAGGGCCTGATATTCAACATGGTCTTAGGCACTCAAACGTCAATATTTATACAAGTAAATGATGAAATGAATCCTCAACCCAATCATAGATTCCCCATCTCTGAATCTTTTCTCCTATGATTAATAATACTGAAATATCAGACCCATATAACTCCTATAGATAGCGGTGTTAGGTTTCTGTGCATGTATTACTCTGTCTGTGTCCCAAATGGCACCCTATTTCCTGGTCAAACGTAGTGCACTATGTATGAAATAGGGTGCCATTTGGGAGGCAACCTCTGACATCAGTAATGTCACTCTCAAGTAATGAATTCTCAATATTTTATACATTTATTTATTTGGAATTGAGATGCACCATCACATTTTTTTGAGCACGGTCAATTAATTTCTCTCTCTATTAGAAATCAATTGTATGTCACGAATGTGGTCTGTCAAATACTCGCATTAAATTGAAGGAAATATCTTGCATGCTTTTGACCCTTAACCTTTTCATCCTCTCTCTCTCAAGTTTGGAAGGACAGAGGTGATTGAAAACACTCTCAACCCGGAGTTTGTTCGTAAATTCATCTTGGATTATTTCTTTGAGGAACGACAGAATCTGAGATTTGACCTGTAAGTCAAACTAAATATTTGTATGTGCCTCTGTATTTTTCACTTCCTTTGTGTAGTTGTGTGTGTATTAAAGTGTGTGTGTGTGTATTAAAGAATGTATCTACAGTGTGCATTGTCAGTATGGATTGGGGTCCCTGCCTAGTGTCCTGTCAGTGTGTGTGTTTGCAATCTTATGTGTGTGCAGCCTTGTGTGTATCGGTGTCCCTCCTTGTCATCCTGTCAGAGTAGGTATTTAAATCTCTCTCTGACATGCGAGGGATCAAGAGGTCACGTGGGCACTCTCTCGACGATACGAGAGAGAAAATAAAGGTGTGTGTGTGTGTGTGTGTGTGTGTGTGTGTGTGTGTGTGTGTGTGTGTGTGTGTGTGTGTGTGTGTGCCCATTGTCATGAAACTGAAAACCAACTAGGACCTGTGAATTACAACTGAAAAAAACACATTCCTTTACTGAGAGAGACACTAACTGAATACACACCGCTAACTGAATACACACCGCTAACTGAATACACACCGCTGACTGAATACACACCGCTGACTGAATACACACCGCTGACTGAATACACACCGCTGACTGAATACACACCGCTGACTGAATACACACCGCTGACTGAATACACACCGCTGACTGAATACACACCGCTGACTGAATACACACAACTGACTGAATACACACATATCTCTATTTACACGAATAGCATAATTTATTCCATGTGAATTGGTCTGACTGGGATGCCAGGAGAACGCTACCTGCCCCAATGCATAGTGCTAACTGTAAAGTTTATAGTGGAGGAGGAATTATGGTCTGGGCTTTTATTTCATGGTTCAGGCTAGGCCCTTTAGTTCCAGTGATGGGAAATCGTAACACTACAGCATACAATGACATTCTAGACGATTATGTGCTTCCAACTTTATGGCAACAGTTTGGGGAAGGCCCTTTCCTGTTTCAGCATGAAAATTCCCCCATGCACAAAGTGAGATCCATACAGAAATTGTTCATCGAGATAAGTGTGGAAGAACTTGATTGGCCTATATTGAGCCCTGACCTCATCTTTGGGATGAATTGAAATGCCGACTGCGAGCCAGGCTTAATCTCCCAACATTAGTTCCTGACCTCACTAATGCTCTTTGTGAATGAATAGCAAGCAAGTCCTCCAGCAACGTTCCAACGTCTGGTGGAAAGCCTTCCCAGAAGAGTGGAGGCTGTTATAGCAGCAAAGGGGGACCAACTCTATATTAATGCCCATGATTTTGGAATCAGAGGTTCGACAAGCAGGTGTCCACATACTCTTGGTCATGTAGTGTACACTCTACTGATTCGTGTGTGTAATGATGACATTGTTACTCACAATTTTCTCACTCTAATGAGAGGGGGACAGGAGTTATTACTGTAACTTTTACTGAGCTCAGGACAAATATATATATGTGTGTGTGTGTGTGTGTGTGTGTGTGTGTGTGTGTGTGTGTGTGTGTGTGTGTATACTGCTCAAAAAAATAAAGGGAACACTTAAACAACACAATGTAACTCTAAGTCAATCACACTTCTGTGAAATCGAACTGTCCACTTAGGAAGCAACACTGATTGACAATAAATGTCACATGCTGTTGTGCAAATGGAATAGACAACAGGTGGAAATTATATGTAATTAATTAGCAAGACACCCCCAATAAAGGAGTGGTTCTGCAGGTTGTGACCACAGACCACTTCTCAGTTCCTATGCTTCCTGGCTGATATTTTGGTCACTTTTGAATGCTGGCGGTGCTTTCACTCTAGTGGTAGCATGAGACGGAGTCTACAACCCACACAAGTGGCTCATGTAGTACAGTTCATCCAGTATGGCACATCAATGCGAGCTGTGGCAAGAAGGTTTGCTGTGTTTGTCGGCGTAGTGTCCAGAGCATGGAGGCGCTACCAGGAGACAGGCCAGTACATCAGGAGACGTGGAGGAGGCCGTAGGAGGGCAACAACCCAGCAGCAGGACCGCTACCTCCACCTTTGTGCAAGGAGGAGCAGGAGGAGCTCTGCCAGAGCCCTGCAAAATGACCTCCAGCAGGCCACAAATGTGCATGTGTCTGCTCAAACGGTCAGAAACATACTCCATGAGGGTGGTATGAGGGCCCGACGTCCACAGGTGGGGGTTGTGCTTACAGCCCAACACCGTGCAGGACGTTTGGCATTTGCCACAGAACACCAAGATTGGCAAATTCGCCACTGGCGCCCTGTGCTGTTCACAGATGAAAGCAGGTTCACACTGAGCACATGTGACAGACGTGATTGAGTCTGGAGACGCCGTGGAGAACGTTCTGCTGCCTGCAACATCCTCCAGCATGACCGTTTTGGCAGTGGGTCAGTCATGGTGTGGGATGGGGTGGCATTTCTTTGGGGAGCACACAGCCCTCCATGTGCTCGCCAGAGGTAGCCTGACTGCCATTAGTTACCGAGATGAGATCCTCAGACCCCTTGTGAGACCATATGCTGGTGCGGTTGGCCCTGGTTCCTCATCATGCAAGACAGTGCTAGACCTCATGTGGCTGGAGTGTGTCAGCAGTTCCTGCAAGAGGAAGGCATTGATGCTATGGACTGGCCCGCCCGTTCCCCAGACCTGAATCCAATTGAGCACATCTGGGACATCATGTCTCGCTCCATCCACCAACGCCACAGACTGGAGCATGCCCAGGCGTTGTAGGGAGGTCATACAGGCACGTGGAGGCCACACACACTACTGAACCTCATTTTGACTCGTTTTAACCTCTTGCGACGAGCAATCCCGGATCCGGGATCGTAATCATAGCCTCAAACGGATTAGCATAACGCAGCGGACATAAATAACCCTAGTAACTTTTCCTATTCATGAAAATCGCAAATGAAATGAAATAAATATATTCAAACACAAGCTTAGCCTTTTGTTACCAACACGGTCATCTCAGATTTTCAAAATATGCGTTACAGCCAACACTAGACAAGCATTTGTGTAAGTTTATCATGGCATAATGCTATGCTAGCTCTGCTGGCAGCAGGCAACGTTTTCACGAAAATAGGAAAAGCAACCAAATTAAATCATTTACCTTTTGAAGAACTTCGGATGCTTTCACTCAGGAGACTCCCAGTTAGATAGCAAATGTTCCTTTTTTCCAAAAATATTATTTTTGTAGGCGAAATAGCTCCCGTTTGTTCATCATGCTTGGCTGAGAAATCGACCGGAAAATGCTACCACTACAATGCCAAACTTTTCTTAATTAACTCCATAATATCAACAGAAACACGGCAAACGTTGTTTAGGATCCGCCCCCAAGGTGTTTTTGACATATCTATTCAATAATATATCCATCGAGGCAATTGGTTTCTCATAAGAAGCGATTGGAAAAATGGCTACCTCAGTATTTTACGCAAGATTTTCTGCGGGAGACACCATGTGACCACTTGCTATATATGGTCCCTTACGGCTATTCTTCAATGGAAATGCGTAAAAAGACGTCACAATGCTGTAGACACCTTGGGGAATACGTGGAAAACGTAAGCTCATTCGTAGCTCATTCATAGCCATATAAGGAGTCATTGGCATCAGGCGGTTTTAAAAAATGCGGCACTTCCTGGTTGGAGTTTTATCTGGGTTTCGCCTGTAACATCAGTTCTGTAGCACTCACAGACAAGATCTTTGCAGTTTTGGAAACGTCAGAGTGTCTTCTTTCCAAAGCTGTCAACTATATGCAGTCGAGCATCTTTTCATGACAAAATATCTTGTTTAAAACGGGAACGTTTTTCATCCAAAAATTAATAGCGCCCCCTAATGCATAACTGGTTTTAAGGACATTACATCAAAGTTGGATCAGCCGGTCATGTGGTTTTCCACTTTAATTTTGAGTGTGACTCCAAATCCAGACCTCCATGGGATGATACATTTTATTTCCATTGATCATTTTTGTGTGATTTTTGTTGTCAGCACATTCAACTATGTAAAGAAAAAAGTATTTAATAAGAATATTTCATTCATTCAGATCTAGGATGTGTTATTTTAGTGTTCCCTTTATTTTTTTGAGCAGTGTATACACACACACACACACACACAGAGTCTGGGAGGCAGGACTACACAACAGGCTATAAATAGACTAGGGAGCCCTAATGTAATTCAGCCAGGTGGAGAGAGTGTAAATGGAGTGTGAGTGAGAGAGGAAAAGCGTATGTGTTAAGGGGAGTCCTTGTGTTTTGCTGTGTGTAATATGCGGTAGGCTATGTATTGTATAAAGGCATAAACATGATCTTAATTCAGTGTTCTTTTCAGGCTTGGGCTCATATGCAGTATAGGCCTATGCAGATGCATAAGCTCTAATATGCTTATGGATATTTTGAATGAATCATCACCTTTTTAAAAAAAGGCTTTGAAAAAAACATGTTTTCCACTCAGTTTCAATCTGTTGTTAAATCTTCTTTCTTGTTGATCATTTCAAATTGATCATCACAGGGTGGTGAGTTTTAAAAGCACATACTGTTTGAATGATGCGTTTGATTTGATTTTCCATAGCATTTGCGTTGATGTCAGAGTGATTAGAGGGACAATGGAGCCCTGAGTACCAGCCCATTAGGATCTGACGGTCGTTAGCCAGTCGGGTACTGCCAACGCCTGTCCAGAGTAAATAAAAGCAGATTACCGTGACCCAGCAGTCACATAGAATAAAACTGCGTTCATGACTGCCAGTGTGGCGGTAATACGGCAAGTGGGACAGGTGTTGTGGGACAGTTTTGGCAGCTGAATAAAGGCAATACACTTGCCTTGTGCTGTGTGTCTCAGGAAATTCTGATTTTCATGAATGTAAGTGATCTGTTCAATGGAATAGAACATCAGAGCTGCTGTGCCTCCAGTGCCTTGTGAGTTACACAACAAACATCCCAGAGCTCATTCTGACAATTCACCATCCCATCTCCCTGACAGTGGCAGTATGCCACATAATCTGTCCTGCGTGCTAGACGGGGAGAGTGTGTCTGTGTGTGTTAGGGGAGGCTGGCACAGGACTAGAGCCCAGAGACCCACGAGTATCACACGGCGAGAGATATTCCCTCTCATCTCCCATCAACAGAATCCGAGCCTACTGGTTCTTTGATGTGTGTAATTGAGTAAGGCCATCCTGTAGAGACAAACATGGACATAGATGATAGTGGATGAAAACACGGGCCTGTTTGAATACACCATTTCCCCTCGGGCACCCATACTGTTTTCTGTCAACAGAATGGTATCTATTTCTGGCCTATGTGATCGTGAGGAGGTGGTGTTCCCATATGTGATTGAAATGGATTCTATGTTCTGTGGCTGACGATGTATGGCAGTGTTGCTCATCCTTGTCGTTAAAGCTCCAGTGTGGGATATGGAAAGCTATTCAATGGTCAATGTTTCAATAGTCTCGGCTGTATAACAAAACAAGTGACGGGATCATTTTGCTGTTAAAAGCACATTTCCTGTAAATCTAAATGACTAACATAATTAATGGGGGATCCATGCCATGACTTTATTGTCATTTTAGATTCTCCCTGAATCTAGTTGTTATTTTGGTGTTTCTTAGTTCTCAAATGTGATCTTCTTTAAAAAAAAAATACGGTGCTCCATTTTCTTTTCTACATTTTATATCTGGTTTAAGTTTACACTGAATTATGTTTTACTGCCACGATTTAGCATGTAGGGGAAACTGACTGTAGACCATCTTTTTAACCAGAGGCCGACGAGCACTGGTCCGTTCTCCTTGGTGGTTTGTTTCGATTTAAATGTAGTGGTTCTCTCTGTCAGAAAAACCACCGGGGCAACAGTAGTGGGTCTTTGTAGCACTGTTACCCTCTCAACTACGTGAGGCTCAGTCTACATAAAATAGCTTTCAAATATTACCTAAAAAAATAGACGCCTATTTTTGGGAGCTGTGTAGCATGAACTGGACTGTGAAATTACTGCAGCTGATTGCAGCCCTGTTGGACAAGAACCCCCTTCCCGAACTGGCTCTCACACAGACACAGATAGACACCCGTATTGGTACAAGGATACAAGCACACGCACAAACACTAAAACGGCCAGGGAGTCAACCGTTTCGACATTTCAGGATACTATACAATTATTGAAAAGCACAAGAAGAGTTAATAATACTCTGTGTGTCATCATTGCTTTATACATTTACTGAGCGGTCTGACTGTCCCATTCTATAGATCACCTGCTGCTCCTAGCTGTACTGCTGTGATCTCCATGGCCCTCTAACAGTGTGTGTTACTCTTCTCCAGGTACGACGTCGACTCAAAGAGCGCCAACCTGTCGAAACATGTAAGTCTCTCTTCTTTCTGTGTGTGTGTGTGTGTGTGTGCACGCTTTGGGGGTTCATCCTATTGTCATTAGCACCCCCTTACTACAGCAGTCAATCTCTGTTCTGTAATGACTGGGTTTAGTATTTCATAGTGGGGTTACCTCCCCTGGGCAGCCAGTGTGTTTTAGCATAACTGTACGCTCACTCTCTCTCTCACGCACTCACTCGCTCTCAGTTCCATGTGATGCACTGTGTGTTCTATTCCTTCGCCTGTCTATTGTCATCGCTGTGAACAAGAACAGTAATTTCATGTAAGAATGCCATCAGTCTGTCTTTGTTGACACACAAACCCTGATTCTTCTTTTATAATGATATTATTTTGATTTACATTTAGATAGGCAGAACCCGGTAGGCAGGCAGGCACACACACGTCCCGGTGGGATCTATTTTGATCTTATCTGTCTTATAAAATCGAGAATAAGAGAGGCAGAGAGACCCGCTGCAGTCTTACCACGAGGACCCTATCTGTGCCTGTCACACGCTCGGGGAATTGCTCATTCATGTGGTCCCATTCTCTCTTCTGCACACCATTCTGTTCCACTAATGTGTCTCTGTCTGCGAGCTCCCCCCCCAAGGAGTTTGAGTTCTGTACTTTTGCCTTGGACACCTGTTCCAAGATTGAATTAAAATAAGTTGAATGGAAATAGTCCTAGAGCAAGAGTCGCATGTGTGCAGGCTTTCGTACCAGCCCAACTCTAACACACCTGATGCTCCCCATCCAACCTGACGTAGCTTGAGAGGATTTGCAGAGAAGAATGAGAGTATCTTCCCAAAAACAGGTGTGCCAAGCTTGTAGCAGCATACACAAGAATACTCGAGGCACCACACTGCCAGGTCTCTGACCTCCTCCCTATAGGCTTTCTCATCGTTGTCGGTCATCAGGCCTACCACCGTTGTGTGGTCAGCAAACTTAATGATGGTATTGGAGTCATGAAAGGAGGGGACTAAGCACGCACCCGCAAGGGGCTCCCGTGTTGAGGATCAGGTTGCCAGATGTGTTGTCCAGGATTCATTTGCACAGGGAGGTGTTTAGTCCCAGGGTCCTTAGATTAGTGATGAGCTTTGAGGGCACTATGGTGTTGAATGCTGAGCTGTAGTCAATGAACAGCATTCTCACATAGGTATTTGTTTTGTCCAGGTGGGAAAGGGAGCTGTGTAGTGCAATAGAGATTGCGTCATCTGTGGATCTGTTGGGGCGATATGCATATTGGAGTGGGTCCAGGGTTTCTGAGATTATGGTGTTGATGAGAGCCATGACCAGCCTTTCAAAGCACTTCATGGCTACAGACCTGAGTGCAACAGGTCGGTAGTCATTTAGGCAGGTTACCTTAGTGTTCTTGGGCACAGGGACTATGGTGGTCTGCTTAAAACATGTAGATATTACAGATTCAGTCAGGGAGAGGTTGAATATGTCAGTGAAGACACTTGCCAGTTGGCCAGCGCATGCTCGGAGTACACGTCCTGGTAAACCGTCTGGCCCTGTGACCTTTTTAATATCGACCTGTTTAAAGGTCTTACTCATATCGGCTACAGAGAGCGTGATCACACAGTCGTCCGGAACAGCTGGTGCTCTCATGCATGCTTCCGTGTTGCTTGCATAGAATTAATTTAGCTCGTCTGGTAGTCTCATGTCACTGGGCAGTTCACTGTTGGGTTTTCCTTTTGTAGTCTGTAATAGCCACATCTGACGAGCGTCAGAGCCAGTGTAGTACGATTCAATCTTGGTCCTCTATTAACTCGTTGCCTCTTTGATGGTTCGCCGGAGGGCATAGTGGGAATTCTTAAGGGCGTCCGGGTTAGTGTCCCACTCCTTGAAAGAGGCGGCTCTACCTTTTAGCTCAGTGCGAATGTTGCCTGTAATCCATGGTTTCTGGTTCGGGTATGTACGTACGGTCGCTGCGGGGACAATGTCATCGATGCACTTATTGATGAAGTCGGTGACTCGACGTATACTCCTCAATGCCATCGGATGAATCCCAGAACATATTCCAGTCTGTGCTAGAAAAACATTCCTGTAGCTTAGCATTTGCATTATCTGACCAAACAGCCATGCACACAGCCATGCAATGTCCATAGACCACCAAGTGCCGAAGCGCAAAAAATCCTCTGTCCTCGGTTGCAACACTCACTTCCGATTTCCAAACGGCCTATGAAGCAACATCAGTACAATAACTGTTCGGCGGGAGCTTCATGAAATGGTTTCCATGGCCGAGCAGCCGCCCACAAGCCTAAGATCACCGTGCACAATGCCAAGCATCGGCTGGAGTAGTGTAAAGCTAGGCACCATTGGACTCTGGAGCAGTGGAAATGTGTTCTCTGGCAGTCCAATGGACGTATCTGGGTTTGGCGGATGTCAGGAGAACCCTACCTGCCCCAATACATAGTGCTAACTGTAAAGTTTAGTGAAGGGAAATCTTAATGCTACAGCATACAATGACATTCTAGAATATTCTTTGCTTCCAAATTTGTGGCACCATTTTGGGGAAAGCCCTTCTCTGTTTCAGCATGACAATGCCCCCGTACACAAAGTGAGGTCCATACAGAAATGGTTTGTCGAGATCGGTGTGGAGGACCTTGACTGGCCTGCACAGGGGGCATTGTCGGACACCTTGGGATGAATTGGAACGCCAACTGCGAGCCAGGCCTAATTGCTCAACATTGTGGCTGAATGGAAGCAAGTCCCCACAGCAATGTTCCAATATCTAGTGGAAAACCTTCCCAGATCAGTGTAGAGCACATATGTCAGAGTCAAGGCCCGCGGGCCACATCCGGCCCGCGAGAAGGTTTTTTACGGCCCCTGGGATGATCTTGATTTATTATTAGAACCGGCCCGCAGACCGCAGCAAGCCGGCAGCCCGCAGATCTTTTACACGCACCAATACTACATTTCCCACAATGCAACGGTGACGCACCGAGCAGTAGGCTGCTTCATTTCAATATTTATTGGCACAGCAGTTGTCAGCATCACAGTAAAATTAACTTTCAGATACCCATCAAAAATGGCAAAACGGAAGGTGGACACTGAGAACCGGGGGGTTTCAAACAAGGTGGGAGTCGGAGTATTTGTTCACGGAGGTAGCTGGAAAACCTGTGTGTCTTCTGTGTGGAGAAAGTGTGGCGGTACTGAAAGAGTATAATCTGAGACGACATTATGAAACGAAACACGTGGACAAAAACAAGAATATGGACATGGAACAAAGGCTACAAAAGGCCTCAAAGGAAGGCTCTGTTCAAAAAAGCCAAATCACAAGGCCAGGCTGCTGTCAAGGCCAGTTTTATTTTGGCAGAAGAGATCGCTAAATCAGCCCGGCCTCAAATGAGGGAAAAGTTTGCCCAGAAAAAAGGCAACTCTTTTTAAATTTTGAGAAAGGTGTCAGCTGCCTTAGGAAAAACTTGGGTTTGACAACCGAGAGAAGACAGTTGATGCAAGAGGAAACGCGACAGGTGAGCTGACAGCTTAAAGTTAACTTTATCCAGAGAGTTCAAATAGACCTCCATCAAAAAGAGCAGCTTGTGAAAAAGGGAAAAGATTTCATTGCATATTCCTTGGCTGTGGATGAGAGCACCGACATTTCTGTTCAAAAAGCCAAATCACAATGATTTGGCCAGGCTGCTGTTTCAAGGCTGCTGTCAAAAATCATTTCAATGAAGCCTTGAAAATTGAGAACAGTCTTTATCAGAGCCAAAGGTTTGAATCACCGCCAGTTCGGCAACGGATTAGAAACGGAACAGTCCGGCCCTCGGCTTGTAGCTAAATTTTTTATTTGGCCCTCCGTCCATTTGACTTTGACACCCCTGGTGTAGAGGCTGTTGTAGCAGAAGGGGGACCAACTCCATATTAATGCCCATGATTTTGGAATGAGATGTTCGATGAGCCGGTGTCCACATACTTTTTGTCATGTAGTGTACTTCTCTATATATAGTGTAGAACAGGGGTGTCAAAGTCAAATGGACGGAGGGCCAAATATACCATCGTTTCTTTCATTTAATGTTATATAAAGGAAATTTGTTCTTTTGTGTCTGTTGAAAATTAAAGATTACTGACAGAGCCATAAGAAAATATTGCTTTATTTATCTGATCATATTGGAATATATTTGTTAGGTTTTCAGTAGGTTCAATTAGGTTCACTAGACTATAAACCATTTAAAAATTTTTCAATGAACATTCGAACAGTCCGGCCCTCGGCTTTGGCTAAATTTTTTAATGACTTTGACACCCCTGTTCTACACTATATATAGAGAAGTACACTACATGACAAAAAGTATGTGGACACCGGCTCATCGAACATCTCATTCCAAAATCATGGGCATTAATATGGAGTTGGTCCCCCTTTGCTGCTACAACAGCCTCTACACCAGGGGTGTCAAAGTCAAATGGACGGAGGGCCAAATAAAAAATTTAGCTACAAGCCGAGGGCCGGACTGTTCGAATGTTCATTGAAAATTTTTTAAATGACGCATATAGTCTAGTGAACCTAATTGAACCTACTGAAAACCTAACAAATATATTCCAATATGATCAGATAAATAAAGCAATATTTTCTTATGGCTCTGTCAGTAATCTTTAATTTTCAACAGACACAAAAGACAAATTTCCTTTATATAAAAATCCCCATAACATGAACATTAAATGAAAGAAACCGGTATTCAAGGCACCATCAGTAGCCTATATTTTCTATTTTAGCAAAAGTGGGCTAAATTTACTTCAAAGAAAAAAACAATAATAGCAATTTTCTATCATCCACTCAACTGAAATATTTTTAAAATATAATTGGATTGAAATACAATAAAATAAAGTGCAAAAATCTATTAATCAAAAACAACACTTTGTTTAAGGAGAAGTAACATGCAGTGAAAACAAATATTAAACTTTAACTTTTAAACTTGAACTGAGTAAAAACTCTAAATATGTGATTGCACAGTAATGTTCACTTGTTTGAGGTTGAGGGTGATACTTGGTGGTGTCCCATCTTTTCCACAAGTTCATCAATGTTCTGGGGTAAGGCTCTGAGCTGAGGAAATCCTCAGAATTGAGTGGAGGTGTTCAGCAGTAAGTCGACTTCTGTGTGATGTTTTGTTCAAGTTCATCAAAGAAAACAGTTGTTCACACAGGTATGTGCTGCCAAACATAGACAACGTTTGAGCAGCCTGGATGCGCAGCTGGGGCATTGTGTCGGGAGGAAACGGGCGAACTCCGCAGCACCCACTGCCGCATATTTTGCCCTCAGTGCATCATTGCATTGGAGGTCAATCAACTCCATTTGGAGGTTTGGTGGTGAGCTTTCCACGTCAACAGCAAATGGGTTACCGAGCAGTTCCAACCTGCTTTTTGTGCTTCAAAGTCAGCAAATCGGCGTCGAAAGTCAGCGGCAAGCATACCTATTTTATCAGCCAACTGTGCGCTCGGGAACGCACTGGTAGAGAGCTTCTCTTTCATGGTCTGGCAGCTGGGAAAGTGGCTCAAATTTTCTTTCCGCATCTGCGTCTCCCATAGAGTCAGTTTGGTTTTAAATGCCTTCACTGTACTGTACATATCAGAGATGACACGATCCCGACCCTGCAGCTGCAAGTTCATTGCATTCAGATGACTCGTAATGTCACACAGAAAAGCCATTTCACACAGAAACATTTCGTCTCGGAGTTGTGTTGTGTCTTTCCCTTTGCTGTCCAAGAACAGACAAATCTCCTCACGAAGCTCGAAACATCTTTGAAGCACCTTTCCCTGGCTTAGCCATCGCACCTCTGTGTGATAAGGCAAATCACCATGCTCCGTTTCTAACTCCGTCAGAAATGCCTTGAACTGGCGGTGATTCAAACCTTTGGCTCTGATAAAGTTAACTGTGCGCGTGATGATGCTCATTACATGCTCCATTTTCAAGGCTTTACCGCACAACGCTTCCTGGTGTATGATACAATGATAAGCTGTCAGCTCACCTGTCGCGTTTTCCTCTTGCATCTTTTCCCGTATCTTCCCACCAGTCCGCTCCTGTGTCCACACATCGCAGGTGCTCCGTCGGTTGTCAAACCCACGAGTTTTTCCCAAGGCAGCTCCATCTCATTTACACATCTTGACACCTCTTCATACAAATCATGCCCCGTAGTTGTGCCATGCATAGGACGTAAAGCCAAAAACTCCTCTGTCACGCTTAGGCTGGAGTCCACTCCGCGGATGAAAATTGACAACTGGGCAATGTCAGAAATGTCGGTGCTCTCATCCACAGCCAAGGAATATGCAATGAAATCTTTTCCCTTTTTCACAAGCTGCTCTTTTAGATTGATGGACAACTGGTCTACTCTCTGCAATGGTGTTTCTGCTCAGACTCACATTTAAAAAGAGTTGCCTTTTTCTGGGCAAACTTCGTCACAAACTTTAATCATGCAGTTTTTGATGAAATCCCCTCCGTAAATGGCCGGGCTGATTTAGCGATCTCTTCTGCCAAAATAAAACTGGCCTTGACAGCAGCCTGGCCTTGTGATTTGGCTTTTTTGAACAGAGCCTGTCGAGATTTGAGGCCTCGTTTTAATTCCTCTGCCTTTTGTAGCCTTTGTTCCATGTCCATATTCTTGTTTTTGTCCACGTGTTTCGTTTCATAATGTCGTCTCAGATTATACTCTTTCAGTACCGCCACACTTTCTCCACACAGAAGACACAGGTTTTCCAGCTACCTCCGTGAACAAATACTCCGACTCCCACCTTGTTTGAAACCCCCGGTTCTCAGTGTCCACCTTCCGTTTTGCCATTTTTGATGGGTATCTGAAAGTTAATTTTACTGTGATGCTGACAACTGCTGTGCCAATAAATATTGAAATGAAGCAGCCTACTGCTCGGTGCGTCACCGTTGCATTGTGGGAAATGTAGTATTGGTGCGTGTAAAAGATCTGCGGGCTGCCGGCTTGCTGCGGTCTGCGGGCCGGTTCTAATAATAAATCAAGATCATCCCAGGGGCCGTAAAAAACCTTCTCGCGGGCCGGATGTGGCCCGCGGGCCTTGACTCTGACATATGTGGTGTAGAAGGATAGATGTATAGTTAGATATACATGCTAGGAAGTTGGCAAAGTTAGCATGATATCATTTCCATTATAAGCTGGGTGGTTCGAGCCCTGAATGCTGATTGGCTGACAGCCGTGGTATATCAGATCGTATACCACGGGTATGACAAAACACTTATTTTTACTGCTCTAAATTACGTTGGTAAACAGTTTCTAATAGCAATAAGGCACCTCTGGGTTTTGTTATATGACCAATATACCACGGCTGATGGCTGTATCCAGGCACTCCGCGTTGCGTGATGCGTAAGAACAGCCCTTAGCTGGGGTATATTGGCCATATACCACACCGCTTCTGGCCTTATTGCTTAAATAACACATGAAAAGGCACTTATTTAAACTCAGGTGCGCACAACAAAAGGACACATGTAAATGGGAACAAACTACATTTATAGCTGAGGAAGGGAGAGGAATGGTGATTGTCAGAATGAGTTCGGTTGTGGTGAGTTGGCAGTAGAGGGGGCATGTCCAGAGGTTAATTAGAGAGTTTGTGGAATGACATAACCCTTTCAGAAAACCATCCATACCAATCAGGATTTGTGATGCTGCCTTTCTAAACCACCTAATATTGCTAAGTATGGTCTCGAAGGACAATGATTACATTATACTCACTGGACTGAAAGTGTTATCCCAATATTCTCCTACATTATCCTGCCATTATCTTACCTAATGATCACCATTTTTATTTTATTTAACCAGGTAGGCCAGTTGAGAACATGTTCTCATTTACAACTGCGACCTGGCCAAGATAAAGCAAAGCAGTGCGACACAAACAACAGAGTTACACATGGAATAAAGAAAAACATGCAGTCAATAACACAATAGAACAAATCTATATACTGTGTGTGCAAATGAGGTAAGATTTGGGAGGTAAGGCAATAAATCAGCCATAATGGTGAAATAATTACAGTTTAGCAATTAAACACTGGAGTGATAGATGTGCAGAAGATGAATGTGCAAGTAGAAATACTGGGGTGCAAAGGAGCAAAATTATTAACAGTATGGTGATGAGGTAGTTGGATGGGCTGTTTACAGATGGGCTATGTACAGGTGCAATGATCTGTGAGCTGCTTTGACAGCTGGTGCTTATAAAGTTAGTGAGGGAGTTATGAGTCTCCAGCTTCAGTGATTTTTGCAATTCATTCCAGTCATTGGCAGTAGAGAACTGGAAGGAAAGGCGGCCAAAGAGTAATTGGCTTTGTGGGTGACCAGTGAAATATACCTGCTGGAGTGCGTGCTACAGGTGGGTGCTGCTATGGTGACCAGTGAGCTGAGATAAGGCGGGGCTTTACCTAGCAAACACTTATAGATGACCTGTAGCATACTGGCCACAGGGGTGGGTAGTATATGGGGCTTTGGTGACAAATGGATGGTACTGTGATAGACTGCATCAAATTTGCTGTGTAGAGTGTTGGAGGCTATTTTGTAAATGACATCGCCGAAGTCCAGGATTGGCAATTGTACGAGGGTATGTTTGGCAGCATGAGTGAAGGATGCTTTGTTGAGAAATAGGAATTAGATTCTAGATTTAATTTTGGATTGTAGATGTTTAATGTGGAAGCTCTCTGGACGGAGATTTTACAGTCTAACCAGACACCTAGGCATTTGTAGTTGTCCACATGTTCTAAGTCAGAACTGTTCAGAGTAGTGATGCTGAATGGGCGAGCAGGTGCAGGCAGCGATCGGTTGAAGAGCATGCATTTAGTTTTACTTGCATTTAAGAGCAATTGAGGCCATGGAAGGAGAGTTATATGGCATTGAAGCTCGTCTGGAGGTTAGTTAACACCATGTCCAAAGAAGGGCCAGAAGTATACAGAATGGTGTCATCTGCGTAGAGGTGGATCAGAGAATCACCAGCAGCAAGATCGACATCATTAATGTATATAGAGAAAAGAGTCGGCCCGAAAATTGAACCCTGTGGCACCCCCATAGAGACTGCCAGAGGTCCAGACAATAGACACACTGCACTCTGTCTGAGAAGTAGTTGGTGAAACAGGCGAGGCAGTCATTTGAGAAACCAAGGCTCTTGAGTCTACTGATAAGAATGTGGTGATTGACAGAGTCGAAAGCCTTGGCCAGGTCGACGAATACAGCTGCACAGTATTGTCTCTTATCGATGGTGGTTATGATATCGTTTAGGACCTTGTGGCTGAGGTGCACCCGTGACCAGCTTGGAAACCAGATTGCATAGCGGAAAGGGCACGGTGGCATTCGAAATGGTCAGTGATCTGTTTGTTAACTTGGCTTTTGAAGACTTTAGAAAGGCAGGGTAGGATGTAACAGTTTGGGTCTAGAGTGTCTCCCCCTTTGAAGAGGGGGAAGACCACGGCAGCTTTCCAATCTTTGCGGATCTCAAAGAGAGGTTGAACAGGCTAGTAATAGGGGTTACAACAATTTCGGCGGATAATTTTAGAGAGAGTCCAGATTTTATAGGAGTCCAGATTTTGCAGTTCTTTCTGGAACATCAGCTATCTGGATTTGGGTGAAGGAGAAATGGGGAGGCTTGGGCAAGTTGTTGTGGGGGGTGCAGGGCTGTCGGCAGGTTTAGGGGTAGGCAGGTGAAAAGCATGGCCAGCCGTGAAAAAATGCTTCTTGAAATTCTCAATTATCGTGGATTTATCAGTGGTGACAGTGTTTCCTAGCCTCAGTGCAGTGGGCAGCTGGGAGAAGGTTCTCTTATTCTCCATGGACTTTACAGTGTCCCAGAAATTTTGGGAGTTTGTGCTACTGGATGTACATTTCTGTTTGAAAAGGCTAGCCTTTGCTTTCCTGACTGCCTATGTATATTGGTCCCTAATTTCCCTGAAAAGTTGCATATTGCGGGGACTATTCGATGCTAATGCAGTACGCCACAGGATGTTTTGTGCTGGTCAAGGGCAGTCCGGTCTGGAGAGAACCAAGGGCTATATCTGTTCCTGGTTCTACATTTTTTGAATGAGGCATGCTTATTTAAGATGGTGAGGAAAGCACTTTTTTAAAGAATAACCAGGTGTCCTCTACTGACAGAATGAGGTCAATATCCTTCCAGGATACCCGGGCTACCATAAGCTCAGCCTGCTATTAGCAAAATGTTCACGTTCCTCCTATCACATTACACTAGGATTGACTAGATTCATATAGCATTGCTTTCCCTGTCCTATCTTATCTTAGTCACATTTCACCATTTGCTCTCTCCTGTGTTTGCTTTGGCAAATTGGGAAAACTAGTCTGCCCAACTTGCAGGGAAATCACATGTTCCGGTTCGACTTTGTTTGACAAACAACCACTTAAGGATGAATGTCATTAGAGACACAAACCATGAGAAGCGTTACTACATGTCTGACCTTCTGTTATTTGGACAGGCTTCACATGTTGTCTTGTCACATGACATGTGTCATGCAAAGCTGTATTTTACCATGATCTGACTAATGTGGCTGATAATCTGTTGGGTAATGCTTTAGACGCGTATTCTAACAATGTGCACCTAGTGAGCAGTGTGTAATATTTTCCATGGTGAAAGGATAAAAGGGGGAGTGGTCACTGTGATGTGGGCCAATCACCTTTGCCATCAATAGTATGCAGTCATGGAAAAGAAATGCAATTTTTCCACAATGATTTGGTGGATGGCAAACACAATTCAGTGTGGGGAGTACAAGAGATGGTCCTCTACCTGTTGGTGTTGGTACTATAGCAACGCTATATTAAAGCCCATATCCACTGCCTGTCCTGTTTGTTTAAAACACGTTGCATTAACGCTGCAGTTACAACCAGGGACCCTAGCGCACGCACACACACACACACACACACACACACACACACACACACACACACACACACACACACACACACACACACACACACACACACACACACACACACACACACACACACACACACACACTTAGTCACCAGGCTTTTCTCACTGGTCCTCCATTGTGGATCTGTCTCCCCCAATTTCACAGATGTTCACTCTGGACACAACATAATTCTCTCTCTTCTTCCCTCTGGCCTCGCTCCCTCGCCCTCTCCTTCCCTCTGCCCTCTCGCTCTCCTTCCATCCCGATCAGGCATAAAAACGGGATGAAATCAATAATCTCCGACTGGGAATGACACACTTGGCCGTTTTTAGAAGCTGCTTCGCCAGCCCTGGCCATCCCTCTGGGGAAATCCACTGGAGATAAACCTTTACTGTATTAACATGTGAGAGGCAGATAGACAAATACTTTGTCTAGGCTTGATTGAGTTTCCTTGGCTTAATGGAATCAATAGAATAGTCCTAAAACTGATCATTTGCCAACCCAGGCAGGTATTTGAACCCAGGTCTTGCTGCTGGAGTACGCTGGATATAACTGGGCTATAAAGTGTGTAGGGATTATACAGCACATACGAATTATAGTAGACATTGTGGTCAGAGGAGACTACAGTGAGATTCCATTGTTGGTGTTTTTCCAGACACTGGCTAAAAGAATCACAAGTGTTCTCCCTCCCTCCTCCCCCCAACATTGACATTAATACAATGAATCACATGTCACGTTTCATAAAGAGTATTCTATGCGCACTATTGGATGGGAGTCCGCTGTGTGTGTGTGTGTCTCCTATATCTTCCATTTCACCAGAATGTGTCCAAATATATAAACTCGTATGTCTCTCTTTCTGTAGGACTTCCTTGGCCAGGCGTTCTGTACGTTGGGAGAGGTGGTGGGATCGCTGGGCAGCCGCATGAAGAAACCTCTCGTGTAAGTAACTCGGTTCCTCCACATACATGACTGTAAGTCGCTTTCGATAAAAATGTCTGCTAAATGGTGTAATTGGCAACAAAATACAAATGATTTTATATCCCGGCTAACCCTGACCCAGTTCTTATGGTATTCACTCACCTGACCATTTATAGAATTTACACCCACACACACAATTATAACTGGTTTACCATTTTACATCATCACTTTAACCCTGACCCCCTGATCTACTTCTCATGGCTGTCACTCACCTGTCATTTACTCTGACATATTTACATCCACACACACACACACAATCACTTGCACATATGTATTGTGGACATCTCAGTCTTTGACACACCAGACACAAGACCGTGTGGGATGTCCATGAAATGTGTATTATTATTGACACGTCTCAGTTCATTGTCATGACCTGAAGACAAAAAAAATCCCAATAAACACACTTTCTCCCATGTATACAGTGCCTTCAGAAAGTGTTCACACCCCTTGACCTTTTCCACATTCTGTTGTGTTACAGCCTGAATTTAAAATGGGTTCAATTGAGATGTTGTGTCACTGGCCTACACACAACACCCCATAATGTCAGAGGGGAATTATGTTTTTAGAAATGTTTTTAGAAATGTTTTTAGAAATGAATTAAAAAATGAAAAGCTGAAATGTCTCGAGTCAGTAAGTATTCAATCCCTTTGTTATGTAAGCCTAAATAAGTTCAGGAGTAAAAATGCGCTTTACAAGTCACATAGGAAGTTGCTTGGACTGTGTGCAGTAATCGTGTTTAGCATGATTTCAGAATGGCTACCTCCATCTCTGTACCCCCACGCATACAATTATCTGTAAGGTCCCTCTGAAATTCACTGCTCGACAAACAGATTACACCACAAAGACCAGGGAGGTTTTCCAATGCCTCACAAAGAAGGGCACTTATTGTTAGATAGTTAAAAAATAAAGCAGACATTCAATATCACTTTGAGCCTGGTGAAGTTATTTATTAGACTTTGGATGGTGTATCAGTACACCCAGTCACTACAAAGATGCAGGCATCCTTTCTAACTCAGTTGCCGTAGAGGAAGGAAACCTCTCAGGGATTTCACCAATGGTGACTTTAAAACAAAGTTAAATGGCTGTGATAAAACAAAACTGAGAATGGATCAACATTGTAGTTACTCCACAATACTAACCTAATTGATAGAGTGAAGAGCAGGAAGCCTGTACAGAAAAAAATATTCCCAAACATGCATCCTGTTTGCAATAAGGCATTAAAATAATACTTCAAAAATGTGGCAGAGCAATTCACTTTTTGTCCGGATTACAAAGTCTTATGTTTGTACTCCAATACAACACATTACGGAGTACCACTCTCCATATTTTTAAGCATAGTGATGGCTGTATCATGTTATAGGTATGCTTGTAATCGTTACAAGCATTTTTCAGGATAAAAAAACAAAAGTAATGGCGCTAAGCAATGGCAAAATCCTAGAGGAAAACCTGGTTCAGTCTGCTGTCCACCAGATGAATTCAGGTTTCAGCAGGAATATAACCTACAAAAAACACAAGGCCAAATCTACACTGGTGTTGCTTACCAAGAAGATATTATTTTCCTGAGTGGCGAATTACAGTTTTGACTTCAAGCTGCTTGAAAGTCTATGACAAGACCTGATAATAGTTGTCTAGCAATAATGGGCAAATGTTGCACAATCCAGGTCTTCAGTGTGACAGGTTAGTACAGTAGTGAACCTATAGGCCTTCAGTGTGTGACAGGTTAGTACAGTGGTGAACCTATAGGCCTTCAGTGTGTGACAGGTTAGTACAGTGGTGAACCTATAGGTCTTCAGTGTGACAGGTTAGTACAGTAGTGAACCTATAGGTCTTCAGTGTGTGACAGTGGTGAACCTATAGGTCTTCAGTGTGACAGGTTAGTACAGTGGTGAACCTATAGGTCTTCAGTGTGTGACAGGTTAGTACAGTGGTGAACCTATAGGTCTTCAGTGTGTGACAGTGGTGAACCTATAGGTCTTCAGTGTGTGACAGTGGTGAACCTATAGGTCTTCAGTGTGACAGGTTAATACAGTGGTGAACCTATAGGTCTTCAGTGTGACAGGTTAATACAGTGGTGAACCTATAGGTCTTCAGTGTGTGACAGGTTAGTACAGTGGTGAACCTATAGGTCTTCAGTGTGACAGGTTAGTACAGTGGTGAACCTATAGGTCTTCAGTGTGACAGGTTAGTACAGTGGTGAACCTATAGGTCTTCAGTGTAACAGGTTAATACAGTGGTGAACCTATAGGTCTTCAGTGTGTGACAGGTTAGTACAGTGGTGAACCTATAGGTCTTCAGTGTGTGACAGGTTAGTACAGTGGTGAACCTATAGGTCTTCAGTGTGTGACAGGTTAGTACAGTGGTGAACCTATAGGTCTTCAGTGTGTGACAGGTTAGTACAGTGGTGAACCTATAGGTCTTCAGTGTGTGACAGGTTAGTACAGTGGTGAACCTATAGGTCTTCAGTGTGTGACAGGTTAGTACAGTGGTGAACCTATAGGTCTTCAGTGTGTGACAGTGGTGAACCTATAGGTCTTCAGTGTGTGACAGTGGTGAACCTATAGGTCTTCAGTGTGACAGGTTAGTACAGTGGTGAACCTATAGGTCTTCAGTGTGACAGGTTAGTAGAGTGGTGAACCTATAGGTCTTCAGTGTGACAGGTTAGTACAGTGGTGAACCTATAGGTCTTCAGTGTGTGACAGTGGTGAACCTATAGGTCTTCAGTGTGACAGGTTAGTACAGTGGT
This sequence comes from Oncorhynchus gorbuscha, assembly GCF_021184085.1. Taxonomy (NCBI): domain Eukaryota; kingdom Metazoa; phylum Chordata; class Actinopteri; order Salmoniformes; family Salmonidae; genus Oncorhynchus; species Oncorhynchus gorbuscha. Next base: position 26,014,655 of record NC_060186.1, read on the forward strand.
GAACCTATAGGTCTTCAGTGTGACAGGTTAATACAGTGGTGAACCTATAGGTCTTCAGTGTGACAGGTTAGTAGAGTGGTGAACCTATAGGTCTTCAGTGTGACAGGTTAATACAGTGGTGAACCTATAAGTCTTCAGTGTGTGACAGTGGTGAACCTATAGGTCTTCAGTGTGTGACAGTGGTGAACCTATAGGTCTTCAGTGTGTGACAGTGGTGAACCTATAGGTCTTCAGTGTGTGACAGTGGTGAACCTATAGGTCTTCAGTGTGTGACAGTGGTGAACCTATAGGTCTTCAGTGTGTGACAGGTTAGTACAGTGGTGAACCTATAGGTCTTCAGTGTGTGACAGGTTAGTACAGTGGTGAACCTATAGGTCTTCAGTGTGTGACAGGTTAGTACAGTGGTGAACCTATAGGTCTTCAGTGTGACAGGTTAGTACAGTGGTGAACCTATAGGTCTTCAGTGTGACAGGTTAGTACAGTGGTGAACCTATAGGTCTTCAGTGTGTGACAGGTTAGTACAGTGGTGAACCTATAGGTCTTCAGTGTGTGACAGGTTAGTACAGTGGTGAACCTATAGGTCTTCAGTGTGACAGGTTAGTACAGTGGTGAACCTATAGGTCTTCAGTGTGTGACAGTGGTGAACCTATAGGTCTTCAGTGTGACAGGTTAGTACAGTGGTGAACCTATAGGTCTTCAGTGTGACAGGTTAGTACAGTGGTGAACCTATAGGTCTTCAGTGTGTGACAGTGGTGAACCTATAGGTCTTCAGTGTGACAGGTTAATACAGTGGTGAACCTATAGGTCTTCAGTGTGACAGGTTAATACAGTGGTGAACCTATAGGTCTTCAGTGTGACAGGTTAGTACAGTGGTGAACCTATAGGTCTTCAGTGTGTGACAGGTTAGTACAGTGGTGAACCTATAGGTTCAGTGTGACAGGTTAGTACAGTGGTGAACCTATAGGTCTTCAGTGTGACAGGTTAGTACAGTGGTGAACCTAGTAGGTTTTCAGTGTGACAGGTTAGTGTGACAGGTTACAGTGGTGAACCTATAGGTCTTCAGTGTGACAGGTTAGTACAGTGGTGAACCTATAGGTCTTCAGTGTGACAGGTTAGTACAGTGGTGAACCTATAGGTCTTCAGTGTGTGACAGGTTAGTACAGTGGTGAACCTATAGGTCTTCAGTGTGACAGGTTAGTACAGTGGTGAACCTATAGGTCTTCAGTGTGACAGGTTAGTACAGTGGTGAACCTATAGGTCTTCAGTGTGACATGTTAGTACAGTGGTGAACCTATAGGTCTTCAGTGTGTGACAGGTTAGTACAGTGGTGAACCTATAGGTTTTCAGTGTGACAGGTTAGTACAGTGGTGAACCTATAGGTCTTCAGTGTGACAGGTTAGTACAGTGGTGAACCTATAGGTCTTCAGTGTGACAGGTTAGTACAGTGGTGAACCTATAGGTCTTCAGTGTGACAGGTTAGTAGAGTGGTGAACCTATAGGTTTTCAGTGTGTGACAGGTTAGTACAGTGGTGAACCTATAGGTCTTCAGTGTGTGACAGTGGTGAACCTATAGGTCTTCAGTGTGACAGGTTAGTAGAGTGGTGAACCTATAGGTTTTCAGTGTGTGACAGGTTAGTACAGTGGTGAACCTATAGGTCTTCAGTGTGTGACAGTGGTGAACCTATAGGTCTTCAGTGTGACAGGTTAGTACAGTGGTGAACCTATAGGTCTTCAGTGTGACAGTTTAATACAGTGGTGAACCTATAGGTCTTCAGTGTGACAGGTTAGTAGAGTGGTGAACCTATAGGTCTTCAGTGTGACAGGTTAGTACAGTGGTGAACCTATAGGTCTTCAGTGTGTGACAGTGGTGAACCTATAGGTCTTCAGTGTGTGACAGGTTAGTACAGTGGTGAACCTATAGGTCTTCAGTGTGTGACAGGTTAGTACAGTGGTGAACCCATAGGTCTTCAGTGTGTGACAGTGGTGAACCTATAGGTCTTCAGTGTGTGACAGTGGTGAACCTATAGGTCTTCAGTGTGACAGGTTAATACAGTGGTGAACCTATAGGTCTTCAGTGTGACAGGTTAATACAGTGGTGAACCTATAGGTCTTCAGTGTGACAGGTTAATACAGTGGTGAACCTATAGGTCTTCAGTGTGACAGGTTAGTACAGTGGTGAACCTATAGGTCTTCAGTGTGACAGGTTAGTACAGTGGTGAACCTATAGGTCTTCAGTGTGACATGTTAGTACAGTGGTGAACCTATAGGTCTTCAGTGCGTGACAGGTTAGTACAGTGGTGAACCTATAGGTCTTCAGTGTGTGACAGGTTAATACAGTGGTGAACCTATAGGTCTTCAGTGTGTGACAGGTTAATACAGTGGTGAACCTATAGGTCTTCAGTGTGTGACAGGTTAATACAGTGGTGAACCTATAGGTTCACAAAGGGCCAGTGGTGTCGTGGAGGGTATATGCAGGTACTGTATAAGCCTCTTCCCACTTTGCCCACTGAGAAAAATGTGTATACTGATGCATATCTAATTATTGTAGTGGAGGTATATGACTAATCAATTATTTAGTAGAATAGAGAGATCATGCACAAAGTAGTCTACACAATCGCAGAGCACGTGAAATATATTCTCACCCAATCTCACAAGCTCACCCAATCAGATTGATATGGTTTAAGCATTGTTGTGGACTTAGAGCATCATGTTTGTGCCTTTTTACTATAATAACTAAAATGTAATTTTTCACACAGGGTGCCTTTCCTTTGCTGGGCGAGCTGTTCTGGGAACTTTTTGGCAAAGACAGTAGTCACACACAGCATGATTTTAAAGGATAAGCAGTCTATAAACACTCAGACATAATTAGCCAACCATTAAGCATTTCCCAATCGAAGTGTACAACTATTACTTCCCATTGCAAAAACATTTTAGGTTTAGCACACAGAGTAACTGGTGACCTGAAGTTTAAAGTGGAACTGACAGTGTTTTAACTACTTTGCAGATATGAAACAAACAGACAATCATAGAGTTCATCTCCATTCGAGATGCACTGTTTCAATTTCAATGACTCAATATTCTGGACGAAAACTGACGAATGTAACTAAGGCTGGGAATGTCAATACAATCAAACTATAAAGGGCGAGGATCACGTAAGTCATAACGTGACTAATAGGCTAGTGTATCTGTATACGTAGCAAGCTAGAAACACGGAGCCTAACAAGCTAGCTTGCTGCCAGGAGGATGCCGTGTCGTGCCATTGGAGGAGTGGGTGAATGACTGATCTTTTTCCCCTCATAATATTTTTCAGTGGCTATAAACAGCTCGAGATGCAGGTGTCATTTGGTTAGCTAGCAAGAACTTGAACGACTGTTATCCAGTTAGCATACCCTTTTTATTCGCAAATTCACTATGGCTAGCTACTCAGATTTCAGAGCACTCTTGTCTGAGTGTGCCAGAGCGCAGAACAGCTGATGAATTTACAAACACGCAACACCCAACGAATATGACCGGTGTCAGTAAACGTAGGCAAAAAATAATAATAGTTAGTCGAGAACGCTCTCGGTAACATGTAAACAGCTTACCCAGCTCTGCTACGGCGAGTAAAATGGCCAGAGTGAGGTGTTCTCTCAATTGTGTCTTGAAGCAGCCAACTCCCATGGTGTTTACATATGTGCAGCAATCCATTCAAGTGTATTTTGTGGCTTTTGACGAATGCATTCTAATGATCAATTATTTCCAATACATCAGATTCTTCAGTATTTTATTTTGGGGGGGGGGGCGCAGTTTCAAATAATGGGAGGGTTATGACCCCCCCACATACCCCGCAAGTTCTGCGCCTGGCACACATACACACACGTGTACAAACTTCATATATTGTGCATTTCTTTAGTCTCGCTTTCAAAACATCACATGCACTTTTGAAGAATCTATCCTCTTGCTTCAAGCTCAGATCAGCTGCCTGAAAGCAATTTCTTGGCATCTCTTCAATTGGGTATGTCTTTATAATAGGATTTGCCAGTTGAAGAGAGCTGTGATGAGCTGGAATTAAAATAATTAACAAAGGCCAATCTGGCAACCCCCTGTGGGTGCTCCACGCTCTTCACCGCACGGCCTGCTCACATCAGAGTGCCACTCTTGGTCTCATTTCAAACCACACACGCATGCATGCTCACATGAACACACACACATACACACACACATGCCTGTAACATACGTGTTATTATTAGTAATACAATAAAAATACTATAATTATTACAACACAGCCTTCATTTCATTTTACAGGTGGGGGAGGAGAGGTTGTACGTAAGCTGACACACACATACACATGCACACACACACATTCCCCTGTCACCTCCATGATAGCAATCACCATGGTGATAGTCATTTCAGTAAACTTGTAGATACTGTGTTGTATTGGCCCTTTCATAGACCTTTCAAAAGTGCAAAACAATGTCCGTAATCCCTCTGTCAAAATGTTCTTATTTACGCATTATCCCTTATCAGTAATGAGTTAAAACTGTTTTAATTCAGCGCTATTATTTTATGGTGTTGTTCTAGGCCACCAAGTGCTAACAGTCAGTATCTAGATAATGTGAATGAAATGCTTGATGGTATGTGATATAAACAGAGAGGTCTTCTTTCTTGGGGAACTGAATATTGACTGGTTTTCTTCAAGCTGCCTGCTCGAGGAAGCTTATAATGGTAACCAGTGCCTGTAATATGGTTCAGGTTATTAATCAACCTACCAGGGTGTTTACAAACACTACAGGAACAAGATCATCCACATGTATTGATCATAATTTTAAAACTTTGTTCTAAAGCTGTATCCGTAGCCATTGGATACTCACTGATACACCATTGGCTATATCCAGGAAAGCCAAGGTTCCAAAGGCTGGGCCTAAAATAGTGTATAAGAAATCATATAAAAGATTTTGCTGTGACTCTTGTGTGGATGATGTTAAAAATATTTGTTGGTATGATGTGATTAATGAGGAGCATCCAGACGCTGAACTTGATGATTTATGAAATTGCTTCTTCCAATTATTGATAAACATGCACCAGTTAAGGAAGTGTCTGTTAGAACGGTTAACCTATCTGGGATATGTGGGACGGTAGCGTCCCACCTCACCAACAGCCAGTGTAAGTGCAGGGCGCAAAATTCAAAACAACAAAAATCTCATAATTAAAATTCCTCAAGCATACAAGCATTTTACACCATTTTAAAGATAAAATTCTCATTAATCCAGCAACAGTGTCTGATTTTCAAAAAGGCTTTACAGTGAAAGCACCACAAACGATTATGTTAGGTCACCGCCAAGTCACGGAATAACACAGCCATTTTTCCAGCCTAAGAGAGGGGTCACAAAAAGCACAACTAGAGATAAAATTAATCACTAACCTTTGATGATCTTAATCAGATGACACTCATAAGACTTCATGTTACACAATACATGCATGTTCGCTAAAGTGCATATTTATATAAAAAAAATCTCATTTTACATTGGCACGTTACGCTCAGTAGTTCTAAAATATGCGGTGATTGTGCAGAGAGCCACATCAATTTACAGAAATACTCATCATAAATGTTGATAAAAATACAAGTCTTATACATGGAATTAGAGATATACTTCTCCTTAATGCAACCACGGTGTCAGATTTATTTTAAATGTTACGGAAAAAGCAAACCATAAACCAAAAACAATCATCTGAGTACAGCTTTCAGACAACAAAGCAGCCAAAAAGATATCCGCCATATTGTGTTAGTCAACATTAGTCAGAAATAGCATTATAAATATTCACTTACATTTGATGATCTTCATCAGAATGCACTTTCAGGAATCCCAGTTCCACAATAAATGTTTGATTTGTTCGATAAAGTTAATAATTTATGTCCAAATTGCTTTTTTGTTAGGGTGTTTGGTAAACAAATCCAAACGCGCGTTCATGTCCAGCCGAACGTCAGACGAAAAGTTCAAAAGGTTATATTACAGGTCGTAGAAACTTGAGCCGCGCCTCACGAGCCTGTGGCACTCTGCCAGACACCTGGCTCAATCCCCTCTCATTCGCCCCCACTTCACAGTAGAAGCCTCAAACAAAGTTCTAAAGACTGTTGACATCTAGTGGAAGCCCATGGAATTGCATAACGACCCCATTTACACTCTATATTGGAATGGCAAAGAGTTTAAAAACTACAAACCTCAGATTTTTCTCCAGGTTTTCGCCTGCCATATGAGTTCTGTTATACTCACAAACACCATTCAAACAGTTTTAGAAACTTCAGAGTGTTTTCTATCCAAATCGACTAATAATATGCATATATTAGCTTCTGGGCCTGAGTAGCAGGCAGTTTACTCTGGGCACACTTTTCATCCAAACGTGAAAATACTGCCCCCTATCCCAAACAGGTTAAATCGTTAACACACACATGGACGCAGCGGTCTAAGGCACTGCATCTCAGTGCAAGATGCGCCACTACAGTCCCTGGTTCGAATCCAGGCTCTATCACATCTGGCCGTGATTGGGAGTCCCATAGGAAGAATTTGTTCTTAAGTGACTTGCCAAGTTAAATTAAGGTTACACACACACGAAACACAGTGCTGGTCATAAAAAAAGCTAGCTAGCTCATGGATGCAAACAATGTCTTCCCCAAAAACACAGCAAAACGACATCTGTTTCAGTAGCTATATAGTTAGCTAGCTAACTATATAGCTAGGTGTCATCTAAAATTACCCTAATTTATAAGACAGTTCTTATTTGATTAATGGTGGTCGGGCCCATCTATGTGAAGCTATCCATAATAAGAATTAGCCACAATAGTGGACTTTGCAGCTAGCCTACAAAATAAAAATATGTCATTTTCAGTGACGCAAATGAATACAAATAGTAGAATTATGCCATAATTGAATAGATCATGCTAAATGAGGTTGGAATGTGGTTATATATAAAATCAACAAAAGACAATTTGTTAATTTGACAAATCTGTTGAAATCACACTGGATGTATTATACTTTAGAATTGCATTGGGGGCCTACTTATTTAGCGTCGTAGCTCTTGTTGGGGGACTCTGAAACAACCGTGAATTGAGCCACATGCTTTGTCAACCTATGTGTATTGAACACTATTCCAGAGGAAAAACAATACTGCGTGGATGTTTTGGAGTCTGATAACTCTGAGGACGTTGGGAAAAGATATCTTGGGCATTGAGTAGACTGATGCACCATTTCATTGATACCCAATCCTTAGGTAAAGCTGTACAGTGCAGTATGAATGTCAATACACACAATATGTGACGTGCAGTCATATTCAGGTCCTGGAAGGCTCTAGTTTTAGCTTATCTTGATTATTGTCCAGTCATATGGTCAAGTGCTGCAAAGAAGGACCTAGTCACTCGTATGCTCAGTTACTGGTATACTTTAATTTACAAAGCCATTTTGGGTTTACTACCTTTTTATTTGGGCATTTTTATTGTTCAGAAATGTGGTGGGTACTCTCTTCGTTCGCTGGGCTTTATCCTGCTAACTGTTCCACTCTGCGCCATCGTCTTGGAATGCCTTACAAAATACTTTTAAACTGGAAGAACTTGTCTCGATTTGGTATTTTTAAATCACTGATGAATGATCTTGAGACTGATTCCCTGACCTGTCAATGTTTTTAATTGGCTGTTTTTGATTTTGTTATACTCTTGTGAATTCTATGGTTTTTACTAGATTTACTTGTAGTTTTTCATGTTGTTTGTCTGTAATGTTTGTAATGACTTGGTGCTGCCTATCTTGGTCAGGATGCTCTTGAAAAAGAGATTTTAAAATCTCAACGAGCCCTTCCTGGTTAAATAAAGGTTAAATAAAAACTCAAATAAGCTACAGCTGGCTCAGAAAATAGCGGCACATTTGCTTTTGCTCAAAGTTGAGCAAAGACTGACTGCATTGCTTCTTGTTTTTATAAGCAGCAATGTGTTGGAAATTCCAAATTGTTTGCGTAGTCATCTTACACAGAGCTCTGACACACACACTTCTGATTCAGTCATAATCAATGTTCCATGGATAGGTGATTATCATAATTCTGAATAAAATATGCTGTATGCATGCATTGGATAATACAGCACAAAGCTGTTTAGGTACATGTACAGTTATCGATTGTTTACTTTGCTTTAATAATAGTAATAATCACTGAATGAGAGAACGAGAAAGGGTGAGAGAGCGGTGACAAAGTCCAGGGATATGTGAGACCAGGGACGATGAGGAACAGGCAGAGGTTGAAGGAGACCAGCCAGAGCTTGCCGGGGAATCGTGTTCGGCGCACAGATCGTGCATGTGGCAACAACCGCAGAGACGTCAGGAACCATGGTATTCCACCAAAAGGGAGAGGAAATGTTCCACCAGAGTTCTCGCTCCTACTGGTGAGCCTGTTTTTTTTTAGTGGACATGTGGCCACGAAATGACCAGTAGTCCCACAATACAAGTCTTCGTGTGAAGCCTGTATAGCTGTCCGGCTAGGGACAGCCTAGCTCTGCCTAGTTGTATCAGCTCGGGAAGAGGTGAATTGGCAGACTTTGGAGACTCTCGGGGGAACTCGGGTAGCCTCTGGTTCTCTCGGCAACGGAGCCATCAGGGACTTCCGGGATGTCTCGGAGGCGAGTCGGAAGCCTTGGGCGGGCGAGAGAAATCGAACCTCCTCTCCTTCCTTCGCTCCCGTAGTCGCACTACTGCAATGAGCAAGTCGAGAGCCGTCGGTGGTTCCCGGGCTGCAAGCTCATCCTTTACTTCCTCCGATACTCCGTGCAGGAACATGTCGAACAGCGATCCTGGATTCCAGGCACTCTCAGCTGCCAATGTGCAGAAATCCACTGCATAGTCTGCCACACTGCAGAAGTCTTGCTGGAGAAACTTCCGGGCAGCCTCTCTCCCGGAAGATGGAGCATCAAACTTTCTTCACCTCCGCCACGAACGCCTCCAGACTGACGCAAATGGCTGACTGTTGTTCCCATACTGCCGTAGCCCAGGCGAGAGCCCTCCCGGACATCAGCGTGATGAGGTACGCTATCTTAGAGTGGTCCAAGGGGAAGGAGGAGGGCTGCAGCTCAATGATGAGGGAACACTGAGCGAGAAATACCCGACAGGTGCCAAACTCTCTATTCAAGTGTTCCGGGGGAGGTGAGCAGGGTTCTCATCCTATGATATCACAAGAGCCCTAGTGCTCCCAGGTCAATAAAGTTTTTTGAAATAAAGAAGGGATAAATGGGTAAAACAGTAAAACCTTGGATAAGTACACACCCTGGATAGGAAGCTCAATCTACTACTCAAACAGTGTATTGAAGGTATTTCAAGAATAAATGTGAATACGTTAGCTATTTTTTTACAAAATTATCCCTCAATTAACAAACCGCTCCCCTTTTTTTCATTTTTTTTTGTTAAATTGAAAACGGCTCTTGAGTTAAGTAAATTCTGCCGGAGCAATTTGCATGTCATTTCCATAATATTATCAGTAAAATCTCTTTCCCCTGCAAAGGTAGTATTAATTTAATACAGGACATGAGGTTGTAGGAGACTAGAGAAAAGTTATATGGCTTTAATATAGACTGCTGTTGTGAGAAGGAGGGAGAGACAGAGACCGCAGCAATACCCTTTTCAAACTGCTGAGCCAAGCTGTACTGTGCTGGCCTTGTTACTAAAATACCTACATTGCTGGTACTGTGCTTGGAAAGATGTTTGAGGTTGTAGTAGTAGTGAGGACAGAAAATGTCTGCCTGACTATTTGTTGAGCATACCCGGCTACACCTGGGGGCGAAAGGGGGCCTCAGTTTAAATTTGTGCACCCAACTTTAGCCGACTCAGTTTAAATTTGTACCTATATAAAAATATTTAAAAAGTACAAGTGACAAGACAGGTTTGTGCCACCCCCCTAAAAAAATGAGCAGCACACTGGCCAGAGCATACCGCTGTGTGTGTAGTCAATCAAATGTATTTATGAAGCCATTTTTGCATCAGCTGACGTCACAAGTGCTGTACAGAAACACAGCATAAAACCACAAACAGCAAGCAATGTAGGTGTAGAAGCACGGTGGCTAGGAAAAACTCCCTAGAAAAGGCAGGAACCAGGCTCTGAGGGGTGGCCAGTCCTCTTCGGGCTGTGCTGGGTGGCAATTATAACAGTACATGGCCAAGATGTTCAAACGTTCATAGATGACCTGCAGGGTCAGATCATAATCACAGTGGTTGTAGAGGGTGCAACAGGTCAGCACCTCAGGAGTAAATGTCAGTTGGCTTTTCATAGCCGATCATTCAGAGTTAGAGACAGCAGGTGCGGTAGAGAGGGTGTCCAAAACCAGGTAGCACGTGCAGTGAACAGGTCAGGGTTCCATAGCCGCAGGCAGAACAGCAGCATTATCAGATGGACTGGGGACAGCAAGGAGTCATCAGGCCTGGTAGTCCTGAGACTATGGAAAGGCACTGGGGCGGTGGAAAGCCACTGGGGAAGTTAGGTACGACTAGGGCTGTTGCGTGGACCATATTACCGCCACACCGGAGGTCACGAGTCATGAAGGCAGTCAAATTCCATGTGACTGTTTAGTCACGGTAATTAGGCTTCTTCTAGCTCTGATGCTGTCATTAGTAGCCCAATGGTAGTCAGCACTTTATTGTCCCTCTAATCACTCTGACATCAATGCAAATGTAATCGAAAGTCAAATCAAACACTTCATGAGCTCATGTTGAGGAACATTTCCGTAGGCTATGCAATTGCTTGAGAAAACAAAGTGATGGCCTCTACTAAAAAGAGGAGGATCCCATCAGCTTTCTTTTGGCTAGGCCTACTGTATTTATTTATTTCTCATTTATTTCATACCTGGCTGGCATGAAAATGAACCACGGGAAAAGCGTCCTCCATCCGCTATTTAAGTACATAGAAACATGTATTTTTTCCCTGCTGCCCCATTTCGATATAGGTGCATGATAATGGTCCATTCTACATCGAAACAAATTTCACACATACAGTGCCAGTCAAAATTTGACCCACCTACTCATTCAAGGGTTTTCATTATTTTTTACTATTTTCTACATTGAAGAATAATAGTGAAGACATCAAAACTATGAAATAACACATATGGAATCACGTACTAACCAAAAAAATTGTTCAATAAATCAAAATGTTTTCTCTATTTGAGATTCTTCAAAGTAGCCACCCTTTGCCTTGATGACAGCTTTGCACACTCTTGGCATTCCCTCAACCAAGCATCACGAAGGTATTCACCTGGAATGCATTTCGTTTAGCAGGTGTGCCTTGTTAAAAGTTAATTTGTGGCATTTCGTTCCTTGTTAATGCATTGAGACAGTCAGTTGTGTTGTGATAAGGTAGGGGTGGTATATAGAAGATGGCCCTATTTGGTAAAACACCAAGTCCATATTATGGAAAGAACGGCACAAATAAGTCAAGAGAGATGACAGGCCATCATTACTTTAAGACATGAAGATCAGTCAAGACAGAAAATGTCAAGAACTTTGAAAGTTTCTTCAACTGCAGTAGCAAAAACCATCATGATGTACCTGGTTCTCATGAGGACCGCCACAGGAAAGGAAGACCCAGTTACCTCTGTTGCTGAGAATAAGTTCATGATAGTTACCAGCCTCAGAAATTGCACCCCAAATAAATGCTTATGAGTTCAAGCAACAGACACATCTCAACATCAACTGTTCAGAGGAGACGTGAATCAGGCCTTCATGGTCAAATTACTGCAAAGAAACCATGACTAAAGGACATCAATAAGAAGAAGAGACTTGGCCTCCCGGGTGGCGCAGTGGTTATTTTTGACATGCGTTTTTAGGGAATTTTTTGTTGTTATTCTGTCTCTCACTGTTCAAGTAAACCTACCATTAAAATTATAGACTGATCATTTCTTTGTCACTGGGCAAACGTACAAAATCAGAAGGGGATGAAATACTTTTTTCCCTCACTGTATGTGGGAACTCCTTCAAGACTGTTGGAAAAGCATTCCTCATGAAGCTGGCTGAGAGAATGTCAGGACTGTGCAAAGCTGTCATTAAGGCAAAGGTTGGCTACTTTGAAGAAACTAAAATATAAAACAGATTTTGATTTGTATAACACTTTTTTGGTTACTACATGATTCCATATGTGTTATTTCATAGTTTTGATGTATTCACTACAAAGAAAAATCCTGGAATGAGTAGGTGTGTCCAAACTTTTGGCTGGTATTGTATATTTGTAAATATTACCTTCATCTTTGAAACACCAGCTCTGTGTAAATACATCCAAAACTTATTTGCGCCTCTACCCGTCTGCCTCCTGCTGAATATTTGTCCATACTACTGCTAGAAGTACCCTATTTTATGCGGCAGAGAGGCTACAGATGTTGAGCCATCCTGTCACTTCAATAGCACACAATTATCTTGACCTCTGAGTCTCTGCATTTGTACTTTTATTGTGGTTTGCCGATTTCAACTGCCCCCTTAGTCACTTTATCCTGTCGCCGGGTCCGGTCTCCAGAGAATAAGACCCTCATTGTGTTGAGCTGAATCAGGGAAAGTAGCTCAACTGTGTTAAACTGGCTCATTTAAAAATGCCAGCCTTTCCAAGGCCTCACCTGCTTATCTCTACTGGGGGTGAAAAGAGTAGAATACACACTGTACATTGATTTCCCTGGCTCAGGATGTGTTGACTAATGATAATTGTTATTCCCTTCAGGCCTCTCGTCTCTCCAAGGGGGAAGGGGAAGATAATTGCAGGCGCATCGTATGCTAATACTCCCCCCCCCCCCCCCCCCCCCAGTAACGCCACAAGTTGCTAAGATTCTGCTCCTCTCTCTCCTGACACTGATTGCAAATCCATGTGTCTTGATTAGAAGTTTGAGGTGTTGATTCCGAATACACACAGACCAAGGAGGGGGTGGTGAAGGAGAACGAAAGAGGACGCGAGATAAAGGAGAAAGAGCGAGAGAAGGGGAGGGATAGAGAGATGAGAAAAGAAGTTATGTTTATGAGCAGAAGAGAGGTGAATGTGACCGAAAGAGCATTTACTTCTTAAAGGTGTTTATGATGATTCATTTTCACATATTCCATTAAAACCACTTAAGGATCTGCCCCTTTTTTTTCAATGTTCACCTAAAATGACATACACAAATCTAACTGCCTGTAACTCAGGCCCTGAAGCAAGGAAATTCATATTCTTAGTACTATTTGAAAGGAAACACTTTGAAGTTTGGAAATGTGAAAAGAATGTAGGAGAATGTAACACAATAGATCTGGTAAAAAGATGATACAAAGAAATAAACCAACCGTTCTTTGGGTATTTTATTTGTGCTATGATCTTTGAAATGCAAGAGAAAGTCCATAATGTGTTATTCCAGCCCAGGTGGCCACTGAGGGCAGCAGCATACAGTGGGGCAAAAAAGTATTTAGTCAGCCACCAATTGTGCAAGTTCTCCCACTTAAAAAGATGAGAGAGGCCTGTAATTTTCATCATTGGTACACTTCAACTATGACAGACAAAAATAGAGAAAAAAAATCCAGACAATCACATTGTAGGATTTTTAATTAATGTAATTTGCAAATTATGGTGGAAAATAAGTATTTGGTCAATAACAAAAGTTTATCTTAATACTTTGTTATATACCCTTTGTTGGCAATGACAGAGGTGAAGACTTCCAGAAAACGTTTGACAAGGTTTTCACACACTGTTGCTGGTATTTTGGCCCCACTGTATATGGACCTGTGCCATTCACTTTCAACTGTACTGGTTTTACAGTATGAGCAGATGCACTTGTTTTGAGATCAAAGCGAGAGCTGCATGTTGCGACGTGTGCACATTTGTTCATATCCTTTGCTAGTGAGTTATTAACCCAGTTCTAGATCATTTGTAGTTAGCAATGAGGGAGTACATTGGCTGCTACTGTAGTCTGAACGATAGAACGGCTATTTCCATGTTAAAATGAAATGGAATGCATTTTCTCCATTTGTTTTTTATGGTAGGCCACTCTGGTAATTTTATTTTAAAAATTAATTTCACTTTTATTTAACTAGGTAGGCTAGTTGAGAACAAGTTCTCATTTACAACTGCGACCTGGCCAAGATAAAGCAAAGCCAAGATGTAAGCCTACATTAGGATCAAATAGCCACAGTAGCCTACTTGACCACTGTTAAAACTAACTTAGTGGGTACCAATATTGAATTGTAAAAGCCTGTTTATATTAAATAAAGTGTCCTTTAATATAGATCACATGTACAATTTCAATAAATCCGCATTTTGACATGTCACAGTTGTGTTCTGTGGGTATCACTGAGAAGACTGATGACCCAAGACCATAGGTAAGGCTGTATTTTGCAATATGAATGTCAACACACACAGTAGGTTGACTGGTGAGCTAATGTGACTGTCAAAGTCCTGCAATAAGATTATTTCCTAATATTTGTGTAAACTCTTCACAGTTGTGTTCTTTGCGTGTCACTGAGTAGGCTGATATTCCATTTCATGGACCCAATATCCAAAGGTAAGGATGTACGTTGCAATGTGAATGTCAATATGCACCATGGGCTGGATAGTGAGGTGATTCCCCACAGCTATGACGCTAATATTTGTGTAAACTCTTCATAGTTGGGTTCTGTGGGTATCACTGAGTAGGCTGATACCCCATTTCATGAAACCTGTCTTTTTGTGGACTGCATTCTTGCTTTACCTGCACTAACCCTATGCCTCCCCCATTATTAAATAGATTTGGCCCTATCCCTGCCACCCCCAAAGGCTTGTTGGTACAGTAGGCCTTGCCAACCAACCCAGGAGGAGCTCTGTGTGCGAGTCCTCAGATGGCCATGGTCTTGTTTACTTGTTTGATCTATAGTCTGACTGACCCACTGAATTAGAAGTGATGGGATTGGACCGGAGCTTTGTTTAGCCTACTGTGTGGCCCCCTCATCAGTACACATTCACAGTCACCCGAACAAAGAGACTGCAGCGTGTGTCTTCTGGTGCAGCTCTGGTCTGCTTGCTTGCGTGCGCATGCGTGTGTTGGCACCAAGGCAAGAAAGACCGGGGGAGACCGAAGAGAATAAAGGGATTTTCAGTTTGTTTTTTCATTCAACCACTCCTGTGTTCATAAACCATATCAGTGAAGGCCTAATGTGCTGATCTAGGATCAGTGTGAAAATGCTCCCAAGTGTGAAGTTCAGTTATTCCTCTCACAATTACTCTTGCTACACTGGCCATATGGAACATAATCCTAATGTGTCTTCATTTTGTTTCTTACATAATTGCAATGAGGAGAATGGGTCGATTTCATGGTGGAGGGAATGGAAGGGAACGCTGGACAGCACAAATTACCTAGTTGAAATGTCAGAGCGAGGGGAGAGAGAAACATTGACATTTTCCTTCTTTTGCAATTTTACTCCCATCCTTCAGAAGAGGTTAGCTATTGGTTTCTGGGTTAAAAACAGATAGCTGTTCTTCCCAATGCAAAGCACTGATATAAAAAACCCATCCGGATCCATGTCCTTTTGGTAGGTCTATCAGCTCTCTCCTTCAGTCTTGCTGGCTAAGTAAAGGGGACTTGTATTACTCTTAGGGTGGGCTCCTCGACCCCAATTTCAGGCTGCCCAAATGACTGCCTGCGTACACTTCTGCAAGGTGGGCCTGGCTAGTGCTATGACAGCGCTAGTCATCAGCATCTTGAAGATGACTCTCTTTCTCAGAATTTAAGCCTCAGTGGTTCTGTTTTTTAAAGTGTATTTTGTCCTTTGACAGGACTTGGACATCGTTTCTTGGAGGGATTGTGGATGTGTTGTCAAAGGGGCCTGTGTAAGTTGGGTGCGTTGGTTGTAGTCTGTTGGACGGAACCTGGATAAACGGTGTCTCGCTTTCTGCTGACCGTCGGGTCAGGGAAGGCTTAAGGGAAGGTGCACACACACACACACACACACACACACACACACACACACACACACACACACACACACACACACACACACACACACACACACACACACACACACACACACACACACAGGCCTCTCTGTACAGGGGTACAAACCTGCTCTCTCGCTCTCTCTAAGGTCAACTTGTATCGCATGGCTTTCGAGGTGTTTTGGGACACTCCCTCAAGTTCTCCATGGCATGATGGGAGCGGTTTGTTATGACAGAGGAACATTCACAGACATCACCGTTACCGGGTTTCCGTTAGACCCTACTGCCCATATAGTCCATTAGTGTACCAATGAATCGTGTCTCTGTTTTGTCTTCAACAGGGGCCTTCCTGGAAAGAAGTGTGGAGACATCATTGTTAAGGCAGAAGAGATGGGAAACTGCAGGGTGAGTTGTGATGGCAGGGGATATGGAGGGGAAAG
Organism: Oncorhynchus gorbuscha; assembly: GCF_021184085.1. NCBI lineage: Eukaryota > Metazoa > Chordata > Actinopteri > Salmoniformes > Salmonidae > Oncorhynchus > Oncorhynchus gorbuscha. The sequence goes on from NC_060186.1 coordinate 26,030,998, forward strand.
GGAGTTTTGGGCTGCATCCCATTCCAAAAAAAGCTGACTGCCCTTGTTAACTCCCCAAACCAAACATCATACCCACATAAGGACAGCATCAATCAATAAACACTTTGCCATGGCATATACATGCAATTGGCATGGATCTACTATCATATCTCTCACCTTGATGCTGAGTGGAGTCGCCGTGTCCTGTAATGTCACTCTTGACTGATCAGCATGAATGTCTGCATCTACGATCAGAAGTCTCTCGCCAGTATCTGCAGTGAATAGTGAGCTGTGCTGTCAGTTTCATCAGTCTCAATGTCTCTCTCTGTTACTTTAGGAGTCGGTGATGATGCAGTTCTGTGGGAATAAACTGGACAAGAAAGATTTCTTCGGCAAGTCGGACCCTTTCCTCGTCTTCTACCGCAGCAATGAAGATGGAACGTGAGTATCCTTGACCGACCCCTTCTTCAGATCCTCTCCTCCATTTCTGTTCCATCCATCAGTCTTTCCATTGAATTCCTGTGTGTGTGTGTGTTACAGCCTACAGGGTCTTCTCTCTCTCTCATCAGCACATATCTGAGGGGTCAGATAAGCAGGTCTACTCCTCTGAGGAGAGGCTTTATTACACACACACACCTGTTATAGCCGGCAGAGCAGAGAGGAGATGACCTAGCGGGAGCAGTGGCTAGAGGGAGAGCTCCCTATTGCCCCACTGGCCTCTCTGTACAGTGGTCAAACATCTCTCTCTCTCTCTCTCTGTGTGTGTATCAGTTAATGGATGATGATGCTCTCTGAACTCATATTCCACACTGCACTATATTCACATTAAAACCATTTACTCTTGCGGTGAATGATGATTATACTGAGTATTCCTCAGTTGATGGTAATTGCTCTTAGAACTGAAAGAGTTTTTTCTTTGTGCTGGTCATCATGATTTCATTTTTTTTTTATTTTTTTTTATCGCTCTATATTTTTGACAAAGTACAGAAAATAGGAATCAATATCTTTTGAGGTTTGTATCACTAAGTGTGTGTGATTTATCTTCTTGGAGGGGAAGAAAGATCTGAAGGAGCTGTCAAAGATACGTTTAAACTTGAGGGAAATCTGGAGAAAAGCAGAGGAAGATGGTCTGTGTCGCCAACTCTAACTTGGCACAGACACTCTGAGGGAATGAGAGGGAGAGAGAGTGAGAAAGAGTGTGGGATGTGGGAAGAAATAGAGGGCGATAAAGAGGAACAGTGAAAGTAATATTGTCGAGTGATTGACTGATCCATTGATCAGTGTGTGGCTTGTCTTGTCTCTGTGTTTCCCCAGGTTCACAACCTGCCATAAGACAGAGGTGGTGAAGAACACACTAAACCCAGTGTGGCAGGCCTTCAAGATACCCGTCAGAGCACTCTGCAACGGAGACTACGACAGGTCAGCGTGTGTGTGTGTGTGTGTGTGTGTGTGTGTGTGTGTGTGTGTGTGTGTGTGTGTGTGTGTGTGTGTGTGTGTGTGTGTGTGTGTGTGTGTGTGTGTGTGTGTGTGTGTGTGTGTGTGTGTGACACTACATGTATGTGTAGTTTGGCCAGCAAGATTAGACTGGCATTTATTGGTTTGCGGAAGTGTGTGAGGGCCATGGTGATCATGTTTTTTTTTCAACAATTTGAGTGCTTTGTAAAAATGATTTGGTGACAGGATCTAATCTGCAAGAGGAGAAAACCGTTTTTTTAGATGGACTCCATTTTGTAAGAATCACCGTGCATGTATGGAATTCCTTGGTTGCTAAGGTTGCTGTGAACCTATTAAATGCAAATAGAAGTTATTATAATGAACTCGAACAGAGAAATGAATGCTTGGTCTGCTTATTAATAGCCTTCCTCTCTGCAATCATCATTCTCCCTCAGTGGAGTAGTCAATTCACATGCCTGACTGACAGACAGTTGTCACGTCCACACTCCGATGCATTGGCCCTTAAATCCAGGGTGTAAGAAGCTGCAATAGTTTGATATCGAGTGAGTGTGTGTTTGATATCGAGTGAGTGTGTGTATCGAGTGAGTGTGTGTTTGGTATCGAGTGAGTGTGTGTATAGGATCTGCAATCCCATCTCAGAGATTGTGTTTGTATTCATCTCCAGTTGTCAGCGGGCTTGTTTGCCAGTGATAAGGCACAAATCCCCAGATGGATGCTCTGAGCTTGTCAGGCTGCATTGATTGGAGCAGAGCTGGGCCCTGACTCTCTCTGAGTTGTTAGGAGGTTAGTTAGAGAGAGCTCATTGTTATCAGTGTGCGGAGAGTGTGGGGAGCCAAGGAAGAACAGAAATGAATGCTTACACACACACACACACACACACACACACACACACACACACACACACACACACACACACACACACACACTCATATATATTGATTTACGCACTTGCACGCCCGCACACACACACACACACACAGTGAGAGTACGAGTCTCTGGGGGTCTGGGATGAGAGATAAGGTAGAACGCTAACAATGGAGAGCTGTGTGTCCCCCTGCTGATAGTACCACCGCTGATAGACTCTTGTTAGAGACACACACTCCCACGCACACACACGCATACCTACTTCTCCCTCCACCCCAGGGACTACAGAAGAAGCAGCAAACCCATTGTCTGTCCTGTCAACTCGTCGCTCCTGTTGTCTTCAGAGCATCGTTAGGTTGTGCTTCAATACAGTAAAGGTCTTCCAATGAGGTAGTTAATAAATTCCACTGACGTTAATATGAGCTGTCGTCCCCCGTGCTGTCCTACTGCACAGTAGATGTGCTTCCCAAATGGCACCCTACTCCAAAGTGCACTACTTTTGACCGGAGCCTATGTCCCTGCTCAAAAGTAGTTCATAACAAATGGAATAGGATGCCATTTGGGAGGCAGTGCAGGACTACCTCCCTCAAGTCCCGGGGGGGTTTCTGGTTGATTACTACAGGGATGGAGGGCTTTATCTCCTCCACCTTACTTTCAGTCAGCTTAGATGGATGGTGATGGGCTCATCCTTCACTCCATTTAGTAGGAGGCTGAGCAGAGTGCGCGTTTCTGTATCTGTCTTTGTGGTCTGACAATGCCGGAGTGTGCCTCCTCTTATCATCGTACCCCTTTTTACGACCCCTTTCAGGAAACTCATTAACCTGTGACTTCTGACCCGGTGGTGATCTATAACTAATGATTACCTTTTCATCTAAGCAGCTGTTCGTTATGTTCTTTCTTTTTTTTCCCCCCTCTGAAAAGTGAGGTGAAACTGGTGCTGGGTGAAATACGCACAGCCACGGTCAGCTACTTATCTCTTGGTGATGGAGAATGGCCACTTGTTATGGGAAAACGATTCTTCAGTTTGAGGGGATGGGTGATGGTGGAAGAGCACTGCTTTTCTCTCTCTAACGTTCGCTATTTTGGAAACCAATTATAGACATGATATAGATTACTGTAAACTATCCTCCTTCAGTATACTGTACATTTGATCTTGAAACTCGTTTGGGGGGAATGTACAGTGTCATGATCATAGTTTGTGCTCATAATCGGCCTGTTAAAACGAAATAAATATTTTTCTAATATATTGTTATTTTTCACCCTACTAGAACGATCAAGATAGAATGCTACGACTGGGACAGAGATGGAAGGTAATTTCATTTGAATCTTAATTGAAAAGCACCTTCATTAGCATGATGTAATCACTGTGTTATTTCAATGATTCCACTTTAAGTCGTCCTAATCTATATTTCTAGAAGGTAAGGAAGCTGTGTTGGATGCTGACTCATTCAACACAGGTTGACATGTCGTTATTGAAGTGGGGTAATTGGATTGGCTATAAACATAGAGGCGGGGCCAAGGGCGGAGCAGCAGTAGAGCAGTCATCATTTCATATTATGGGTTTAGTGGGCAAGGTTATTGCAATGGGGGTATTTCTTTACACCATACTCTCACTCCCTCTTTCATTTCCTCTTTATACCTGTCAGCATTGTCAAGTGTTACCAAACATCTCTTTGATTCCAAATTCACTTTATTTTAAGAAAGTTGTCCAGGTCCTGAGGCAGCAAATTATCCCCAAGCCTCAGGACCTGGATGACTTGCCTTAATAGAAGGAACCATGAATTCTGTTCTGTATCAGAGAATTCTACAGTAGAATGTCAGGCCATCCGTCTGTGAGCTGAAGCACAGCTGGGTCAGGCAGCAAGACAATGATCCAAAACGCACAATCAAGTCTACATGAAAATGTCTTAAAAAGCAACATATTTGAAGTTTTGAATTGGCCTAGTCAACGTTCAGACCTAATCCCAATTGAGATGTTGTGACAGGACATGAAATGAGCAGTTCATGCTTGAAAACCCAAAAATGGTGCTGAGTTAAAGCAGTTCTGCATGTAAGAGTGGGCCAAAATTCCTCCATAGAGATGAGAGCCTGATAAGCAACTACAGGAAGAATTTGGTTGGAGTCATTGCAGCTAAAGGTGGCACAACCAGTTATTGCGTGTAAGGGGGAAATTACTTGTTCACACAGGAAATTGGGTGTTGCATAACTTTTTTGTTAATAAAAAATAAAGTTAAAAAAAATATTTGTAAACCTCAGGTTCCCTTTATCTAATATTAGGTTTTTGCTGAAGATCTGATAACATCCAGTATCAAAAATAGAGAACATCAGAAAGGGGGCAAATACTTTTCAATGCACTATACTTTCGTTTTCATGCTAGTGAGGGCCGAGAATCCACTCTCACATAGGTTGCAAAGGGCATCAGTGTCTTATCAGCGCTATTTGCCAAGGCAGGATACTCTGATCGCAGCCCAATCCAGAAATCTGTCAGTGGCTTCTGATTTAAATTACATGTTCACAGACCCGCTTGTTGCAATTTCGATGAGGCTCTTTTGTTCAGATATCGGTAAGTGGACTGGAGGCAGGGAATGAAAGGGATAACTAATCCAGTTGTTTGTGTCATCCGTTTTGGGAAAGTACCTGCGTAATTGCACACCCAACTCTCTCAGGTGCTTCGCTATATCAAATTTGACATGGTCCGTAAGCTTGATTTCATTAGCATACAAAACATTATACAATGATGGGAGGACCTGTGTTGTCCTTGTTAATGTAGACAGCTCCAACTTCTTAATCACAGTCTCAATTTTGTCCCGCACATTGAATATAGTTGTGGAGAATCCCTGTAATCGTAGATTCAGATCATTCAGTCGAGAAAGAATGTCACCCAGATAGGCCAGTCATCTGAGAAACTCGTCATCATGCAAGCGGTCAGACAAGTGAAAATTATGGTCAGTAAAGAAAACTTTAAGCTTGTCTCTCAATTTAAAAAAATGTGTCAATACTTTGTCCTTTGCCCATGTCATTGCATAATGCAGAAAATACACGAGCGTTCAGAGGCCTTGCTTTAACAGTTAACCATTTTCACTGTAGTGTCCAAAACATATTTCAAGCTGTCAGGCATTCCCTTGGCAGCAGGAGCCTCTCTGTGGATGCTGCAGTGTACCAAACTCCACTACTACTACCACTCCACTATGTCTCCCCTGTCATGGCTTTTGCACCATGAGTACAGATACCAACACATTTTGACCATCAAGGTCATTTGATGTCACAAAGCTGTCCAGTTCTTTAAAAATATCCTTTGACCCTCCATAAACGTAACAGACATATACCAGGAGCTGTGCCAGGCCCGCCACCTCTGTTGACTCATCCAGCTGTAAACACATAGAATTCACTGGCTTGTATGCGAAGCAGTAATTGTTTTTAAACATCTCCTGGAATGTCACTGATGCGTAGTGAAACAGTGTTGTTTGATGAAGGCATTGTCTGTATAGTTTTTGGCCTTTTCCTCCAGCATTGGTCCTAGCCATATCTGCGGCAGCAGGAAGACTGAAGTCCTCCACAATAGTATGGGGCTTGCCTGTCCTAGCCACTCGGTTGCTCACCATATAAGACGCTTTTAGCCCCTTCATATGAATGGTATCTGTTGCTTTCATGTCTTACTACTCGAAAGTCATCTTTGTTCTCTGGCGTATTTTTCAAATTGTCATGTTTCATTTCTAAATGTCTGCGCAAGAGTGAAGATTTTCTGCAAGAGAGTAACGGTTAAGGTGATTGGATGTTAATTATTTGACTAGACTACCTGTATTTGGCCTGTGGTGTTATTTCGCTGAATTTTATCTTTGGCAGTGAAACAAGGCTACTTAGGCGAGGGGAGAAAAAAACCTCACCCAAATGTATAGCCCCGTTGGAAAATATAAATGTATTGTTTGAAAATGTGAAGCGAAAACAAAATATATAATCATCTATTTCTTTACCCAAAAAAATGTGACTTACATTTTGATTTGGCGTACCCCCGATGGCATTGCGTGTACCCCTACACTAGACTATCTGGAGAGGGGTTGACTTTATAATGTGTGAGTTGTGTATTTGAAATGCTATGATTATACTAATGATTGTTTCGTGCGTTGTGTCCTAAGCCATGACTTCATAGGAGAGTTCACTACCAGCTACAGAGAGCTATCCAGAGGCCAGTCCCAGTTCAATGTGTATGAGGTAAGTCTGTGTGTGTGTGTGTGTGTGTGTGTGTGTGTGTGTGTGTGTGTGTGTGTGTGTGTGTGTGTGTGTGTGTGTGTGTGTGTGTGTGTGTGTGTGTGTGTGTGTGTGTGTGTGTGTGTGTGTGTGTGTGTGTGTGTGTGTGTGTGTGTGTGTGTGTGTGTGTGTGTGTGTGTGTGTGTGCGCGTGTGTCATGTTTATATATGCATGTGTGCCTGGTTAGACTGGGATATTATTTATCTCTATTCTCTTAACGTCACTCACCTACACAGAAGCACATTTAGTAAATCTCCTCTGGAGCGATTCGTCATGGCATTTCTTCTGGAATTTTAATTAACGGAGTTTGACGTAAAGTGAGGAAATGTTGATGGATGGCCAGCCTCCACACTCCGTCTCCTAAGATAAGACTGGACAGTTGTTCATTAACAAACAATATTCTGAGTGGGAACCACACAGGGGGACCCTTATTTTAAGTAGTTGGTGTTTGTCTAATGGGAGAAGGAAGACACACAGACACACACTGTGATTGTGTTGTCATTCCAGATGCTGGCACTGGGACATGAGAATCTATCATTTCCCAAGTCACAGCTCTTGGGTCCTCACATATTCTCTGGTTCGTTTTTTTTCCTTCGCTGTAAATTGTACAATTTAGGAGAGGAGGTTCCACATCACTGCTGTCTGTGTATCTGTTCCTTCTTCCCTTAACCATCTGTCCAGCTGTTTAACAGTCATCACCCAATGCCCAGGATGGGGCCCGATCTGTTGTACACACAATGCTTATGGTTGTCCATCGTGCCCAACGATCGCCATCTTCTCCTTTACTTGTGAAACACACACGCCGCTTGTAAGAAGCTCCTGTCTCCCTGGTCCTCTCTGTCTTATCTGTTGACTTGATGTGATATCTACTCTTGCCAGAGTAGTTACTGAACACAAGGAAAACCAAGTGTCACTGTCCTTGTCTGTGTATTTTTTATGGGCGTGCATGCACAACCGTGGAGGGCGCGATAATATCCATTTTATTCTACAAGCCAGATGCAATAAAACAGCTGGTCTCCCCTTCAAAGGCAAAATGTGCCCTTCCTTACTTATTCCCTCCAATCTCCACCAAGGATGCAGAGGGTTGTAAATCCTGTGTAAATTGGGCTGTGTCCCAAATAGCACCCTCTTCCTTTATTCGGCGTATTCTGGAACGTTACAGTGATGGTGGCGAGTTAGTTGCAATTGTGTTTCTATTTCCGGCAACGTTCCCGTGACGCTAGCGCATGCAAAAGTGGTACTTTTAAAGCAAATCAAATTGCATTGGTCACATACACATGGTTAGCAGATGCTAGTGTAGTGAAATGCTTGTGCTTCTAGTTTTGACAATGCAGCAATATCTAACAAGTAATCTAACAATTCCCCAAAAGCGACCTTATACACACAATCTAAGTAAAGTAATGGAATAAGAATATATAAATATATGGATGAGTAATGGCCGAGCAGCATAGGCAAGATGCAATAGATGGTATAAAATACAGTATATCCATATGAGATGAATAATGCAAGATATGTAACCATTATTAAAGTGGCGTTGTTAACGTGACTAGTGATCTATTTATTAAAGTGGCCAATGATTTCAAGTCTATGTAGGCCGCAGTCTCTCTGTGTTAGTGATGGCTGTTAAACAGTCTGATGGCCTTGAAATAGAAGCTATTTTTCAGTCTCTCGGTCCCAGCTTTGATGCACCTGTACTGACCTCTCCTTCTGGATAATAGCGGGGTGAACAGGCAGTGGCTCGGGTGGTTTTTGTCCTTGATGATCTTTTTGGCCTTCCTGTGACATCGGGTGATGTAGGTGTCCAGGAGGGCAGATAGTTTGCCCCCGGTGATGTGTTGTGCTGAACACACCACTCTCTGGAGAGCCCTGCGGTTATGGGCTGTGCAGTTGCCATACCAGGCGGTGATGGAGTCCGACAGGATGCTCTCAATTGTGCATCTGTAAAAGTTTGAGGGTTTTAGGTGACAAACCTGACTAACCGGTGTCTGACTAACCAGTGACTGGTAAGCCAAATGCTTGAACACTTTGCCTGCTCTCATTTAGTCTCTCCATTTGCAACCAAGCTTTACTTCCTGACTGATGTCTTGATGTTGCTTCAATATCCACATATCAATATCCACATATCCACATATCAATATCCACATATCCCCCCCGATGCCATCTATTTTGTGAAGTGCACCAGTCCCTCCTGCAGCAAAGCACCCTCACAACATGATGCTGCCACCCCCGTGCTTCAAGGTTGGGATGGTGTTATTCGGCTTGCAAGTCTCCCCCTTTTTCCTCCAAACATAACGACGATCGCTATGGCCAAACAGTTATATTTTTGTTTCATCAGACCAGAGGAAATTTCTCCAAAAAGTACGATCTTTGTCCTCATGTGCAGTTGCAAACCGTAGTCCGGCTTTTTTATGGCGGTTTTGGAGGACTGGGTTCTTCCTTGCTGAGCGGCCTTTCATGTTATGTCGATATAGGACTCTTTTTACTGTGGATATAGATACTTTTATACCTGTTTCCTCCAGCGTCTTCACAAGGTCCTTTGCTGTTGTTCTGGGATTGATGAGCACTTTTCGCAACAAAGTACGTTCATCTCTAGGAGACAGAGCACGTCTCCTTCCTGAGCGGTATGGCAGCTGACGTGGTCCCATGGTGTCTATACTTGCGTACTATTGTTTGTACAGATGAACGTGGTACCTTCTGGTGGTTGGAAATTGCTCCCAAGGATGAACCAGACTTGTGTTTTTTTCTGAGGTCTTGGCTGATTTCTTTTGATTTCCTCATGATGTCAAGCAAAGAGGCACTAAGTTTGAAGCTAGGTCTTGAAATACATCCTCAGAAAAACCTCCAATTGACTCAAATGATGTCAATTAGCCTATCAGAAGCTTCTAAAGCCATGACGTCATTTTCCAAGCTGTTTAAAGCCACAGTCAACTTAGTGTATGTAAACTTCTGACCCACTGGAATTGTGACACAGTGAATTATTCGTGAAATAATCTGTAAACAATTGTTGGAAAAATGACTTGTGTCATGCACAAAGTAGATGTCCTAGCTGACTTGCCAAAACTATAGTTTGTTAACAAGACATTTGTGGAGTGGTTGAAAAACTAGTTTTAATGACTCGAACATAAGTGTATGTAAACTTCCGACTTCAACTGTATGTACATTGCAATTCTTTCGAATGAGCAGTCGTTCATGTGCAAAGTAGTCACATTTCCATGTTCATAGTTATCAGCTGTATCTACGGAATTAGAATTCCTTTGTCTGTCCCTTGTGAATTTGCAATTTTGTGTAACAATCCGTCATATCGTTTTTTTCCACTAGGGACTTTTCATTGTGTTGTACTCAATGTGTAAGATATCCTGTGTGTGTTTATGTAACTTTGATTGCTTATTTAGTCAGTTAGTAAATAAATAATTAAGCCAATTTGTACATTGCCGATTCATCATTTATGCTAGGATAAACATGCAGATCATGCAGATTTCCAACAATTTTGGCGACATTTAGAATGGTCCCGAAGGTAAATAAGAATTCATGAAACGACTGTGACTGATGTAATAGATATTTATATCTTTAGAGTTTAGTCGGGAGATGTTAAGTAACTTTTCCCGTGGTGTCCTAGATTACTACCTAATTAAATGTCATATGATTAATTTAATTGCATAATTGAAAGCGGTATGTAATTATTTGATAAAATAACAGTCATCCACATTAATGATAGTCAAGACATGACATTTAGGACTTATCGGATGTTTTCTTCCAGAGGGTTTGTACGGCCTGCTGACCTCCAAGGTTTAATTTACCACACGGCCTGCTGACCTCCAAGGTTTAATTTACCACACGGCCTGCTGACCTCCAAGGTTTAATTTAACACACGGCCTGCTGACCTCCAAGGTTTAATTTAACACACGGCCTGCTGACCTCCAAGGTTTAATTTAACACACGGCCTGCTGACCTCCAAGGTTTAATTTACCACACGGCCTGCTGACCTCCAAGGTTTAATTTACCACACGGCCTGCTGACCTCCAAGGTTTAATTTAACACACGGCCTGCTGACCTCCAAGGTTTAATTTAACACACGGCCTGCTGACCTCCAAGGTTTAATTTAACACACGGCCTGCTGACCTCCAAGGTTTAATTTAACACACGGCCTGCTGACCTCCAAGGTTTAATTTAACACACGGCCTGCTGACCTCCAAGGTTTAATTTAACACAAGTTAACACCGCTCCGATTTAAAACACTGTCTGCTGCACTTTCAAGAGGAGAGAGAGAGAGAGAGAGAGAGAGAGAGAGAGAGAGAGAGAGATCGATCTTTGTGCATCGCTGTTTTTATAATCTGACTATCCATGTGTGTGTTTGAATTGTGTGACACGGCTGCTGTTTCGTCTACAGGTTGTAAATCCAAAGAAGAAAGGAAAAAAGAAAAAATACCTCAACTCTGGAACGGTAAGCCACAACGGAAACTGTCCAACTAAAACATTGATTTGAGCTTGGTTTAGTCATGGTCTTTATTGTAAAAGCCCGTTCCATCCTTGTGTCAATATTGTCTCCAGGTAACACTGCTCTCATTCCTGGTGGATATAGAGGTCACCTTCCTCGACTACATCAAAGGAGGGTGAGTGACAGAACCTCCAGCGTTCCCTCGTTTATTCATATAGAAAAGAGAGAGACGACGAGAAAAGAGAGAGGCGACGAGAAAGAGGAGAGAGATTGACAAGGTGTGCAGATGTGAAGTCCGGTGGAGGGGGACGTGAGGAGAGTGAACTGTGTGCCTGTGTTCATTCTGTCCCTCTAGTCCATGGCTGAATGGGTGATGGTGGCTGAGTGTGCACAGTGGTGTGTTGCGGAATATCCACCCACTCACACACACACACACACACACACACACACACACGTTATGACTTTCATAAGAAGCAGAGCGGAAGGATAGTCGGGCTAGCTTCTCCAGAGCATGGGTCGAACAGTGAAACAGGGAGAGAGGGAAAGGTTTAGAGAGATGGGGAGAGTCAGAGAATCAGAGAGACCGAGGGAGAGAGAGTGAGCGAGGTCTATGAAGAAATGAGAGACACAGAGTGGCCATTTTGACAGCAGCACTACTACAGTCCTCTTATGGCCTGTTCTTGGCAACATGTCTCATCTAAAGGTCATGGGTCATGTGTAGTATTGTACTACAAGGCGTGGCTAGGTAGGGGAGCAGAATAACGTGGTGCATTGATGCTTACACAGTCGGAGCTCTCTCAGTATTTCGTTGAGCATTTCAATTGTCAATGGCAGTCAGAGGAGAGGAGAGTTTGGCTCTAACCAGAATAGAAAGAGGAGTGGGAGGCCCCGGTGCACAGCTGAGCAAGAGGACAAGTACATTAGTGTCTAGTTTGAAAAACAGATGCCTAACAGGTCCTCAACTGGCGGCTTCATTAAATAGTACCCGCAAAACACCAGACTCAACGTCAACAGTGAAGAGGCGACTCCGGGACGCTGGCCTTCTAGGCAGAGTTCCTCTGTCCAGTGTTATTTTACCCATCTGATTCTTTTCTTTTTATTGGCCAGTCTGAGATATAGCTTTTTCTTTGCAACTCTGCCTAGAAGACCAGCATCCCAGAGTCGCCTCTTCACTGTTGACGTTGAGACTGGTGTTTTGCATGGAATAGCCTTCATCTCTCAGAACAAGAATAGACTGACGAGTTTCAGAAGAAAGTTCTTTGTTTCTGGCCATTTTGAGCCTGTAATCGAACCCACAAATGCTGACGCTCCAGACACTCAACTAGTCTGAAGAAGGCCAGTTTTATTGCTTCTTTAATCAGAAAAACAGTTTTCAGCTGTGCTAGCATAATTGCAAAAGGGTTTTCTAATGATCAATTAGCCTTTTAAAATTATAAACTTGGATTAGCTAACACAACGTGCCATTGGAACACAGGAGTGATAGTTGCAGATAATGGGCCTCTGTACGCCTATGTAGATATTCCATAAAATATCAGCTCTTTCCAGCTACAGTAGTCATTTACAATGTTAATGTCTTCACTATATTTCCGATCAATTTGATGTTATTTTAGTGGACAAAAAAAATGCTTTTCTTTCAATAACAAGGACATTTCTAAGTGACCCCAAACTTCTGAACGGTAGTGTCATAAAATAGAAGTTTGTCACATGCACAGGATACAGAAGGTGTAAACGGTGCGGTGAAATGGTTACTGGCATACACAAATGCTGTATCATTATTAGACGATGCTTACTTACCCAGACGCACATCTACAGTGCATTTGGAGAGTATTCAGACCACTTGACTTATTCCACATTTTGATGTTACAATTTTATTCTAAAATGAATTAAATCGTTGTTTTTTTTACACCCAATATCCCATAATGACAAAGCAAAAAGGGGTTATTAGAAATATTTAGCAAATGCATATAAAAAACATACCACATTTACATAAGTATTCAGACCCTTTACTCAGTACTTTGTTGAAGCAGCTTTGGCAATGGTTACAGCCTCGAGGCTTCCTGGGTATGATGCTACAAGCTTGGCACATCTGTATTTGTATCTATTCTCTGCAGATCTTCTCAAGCTCTGTCAGGTTGGATGGGGAGCGTCGCTTCACACCTATTTTCAGGACTCTCGAGAGATGTTCGATCCGGGCTCTGGCTGGGCCACTAAAGGACATTCAGAGACTTGTCCCGAAGCCACTCCTGCGTTGTCTTGGCTGTGTGCTTAAGGCCATTGTCCTATTGGAAGATTAACCTTCGCCCCAGTTTGAGGTCCTGAGCACTCTAGAGCAGGTTTTCATCAAGGATCTCTCTGTACTTTGCTCCATTCATCATTCCCTCGATCCTTATGATGTTGCCACCACCATGCTTCAACGTAGGGATGGTGCCAGGTTTCTTCCAGACATAACACTTGGCATTCAGGCCAAAGAGTTCAAATTTGGTTTCATCAGAGCGTATTTTAGCAAACTCCAAGCAGGCAGTCATGTGCCTTTTACTGAGAAGTGGCTTCCGTCTGACCACTACCATAAAGGCCTGATTGTTGGAGTGCTGCAGAGATGGTTGTCCTTCTGGAAGGTTCTCCCATCTCCACAGAGGAACTCTGGAGCTCTGTCAGTGACCATCGGTTTCTTGGTCACCTCTCCTGATTGCTCAGTTTGGCCGGGCAGCCAGCTCTAGGAAGATTCTTAGTTTTTCCAAACTTTTTCCATTTAAGAATGATAGAGGCTGCTATGTTATTTAGTACCCTTCTGTGCCAAAACTGATCCGTGCCTCGACACAATCCTGTCTTGGAGCTCTACGGACAATTCCTTCAACCTCATGTCTTGGTTTTTGCTCTGACATCCATTGCCAACCGTGGGTCCTTATATAGACAGGTGTGTGCCTTTCCAAATCATTTCCAATCAATTGAATTTACCACAGGTGTTTTTTTTAAACTACATTTATACATTTGCAAAAGCATCTAAAAACCTGTTTTTGCTTTATCATTATGGGGTATTGTGTGTAGATTGATGAGGGGGGGGGGATTATTTACTCCATTTTAAAATAAGGATGTAACGTAACAAAGTGTGGTAAAAGTCTAGGGGTCTGAATACTTTCTGAACACACTGTAGATGAGTGAATGCGTCACTATTGTCTAGACATGTACACATGTTCATGAAATACAATAGATAGCCGTAACGTAACCACCCCCAGACACACCTGGCTAACTTGATGGGTCATGTAATCATCTGGCGAAGTGGAGTCTTTTGTTTTAAACATGTAGCTAGCTAGATAAATAATGAACCATAATCCCAACCCATAGCTACAGTACAAACAGATTGTCATAGCTAGCCACCATGCATGAAATGTTGTAGTTTGAATCCGCACGTAGCTAAAGCTAACAAATTCGGTTCAATATTAGCTGGCTAACATTAGGCTATAACTAGTCATTTCTGAGATACAAATGCTATTACTACACAGATCATACACGTAACATTAGCTAGCTAGCGAGCCAGCAAGCTAACGTTCGCTAGCTAGCGACCATTACGCTTTAACTTGCCATGAAAACGACGTTCTGACCAAAAAGTATAATATCTGAAAATGTAGCTAGACTCTTACCCGTATACATGGATGAAGCTTCGTGGCAGACTGTCTTTTCCTTTTGGTTTGTAGTTAGCTACAGCTTGTTTGGCCCATTGTGTCAAGTCACTTCGGTTCACACTGACCATGTGCAGAAAGTAGTCCATCACAACTGATTTTTTCCCCCACAACTTATCACTGATCTTTGCCGATAGTTCCTTCTAAATTCAAGGCAGCAATGTTGTTGAGAACTGTAGAAACTCTTTTTTCATAGCTAACGTTATATCTTTCAAAAAAGCCACGGTAGCAAGGACTGCCTACACCTACAGAGCAGCTCATGTTATGGATAGAAGTGTGCTACATGATAGACCAATCCCAAACTCATCTCTCTGCATGTCCAGCCCATCCATTATCTCAGCCAATCATGGCTAGCAAGAAAGTTCCGGTCTTTTTCCTTGGCTAAACCAACTAGGCTCGTAATTGTATTCGTATTTATAGATACAAGTTTGTTATTAAGACACATGAAAGTTCACATGTTCCAGAAGGCATTTCTGCCAAAATGATGCATGGGCTACAGATACTAAGACAGAGGGGTGCTGTTTCCCTCGGTCGGATGCTTTCTCTTGTGAAATAGATTCAGCGTCTTGCAAATTGAAAAAAGAAACATTCTTACAATTATTTCTCTTTCGTGTCTATCATCAATTTCCTTCAATGTAAAAATGTTTGGGGGAAGCCTGGCTTCTATTAGCATCCTAAATACACACCAATTTGTGTGCTGAATGCTATTACACTTAACACGCTTAACAGTCCCTTTCCATTGAAATGGTGGGTGCACTGTTCAGATGCT
The DNA here is from genome assembly GCF_021184085.1 of Oncorhynchus gorbuscha. Lineage (NCBI taxonomy): Eukaryota > Metazoa > Chordata > Actinopteri > Salmoniformes > Salmonidae > Oncorhynchus > Oncorhynchus gorbuscha. The sequence continues at coordinate 26,046,422 of NC_060186.1, forward strand.
GGACTTATTTTTGAGTAGACCTACTTAACCTACTTTTTGAAGTGATTTGTTTGACAATTAGATTGAACAAATCATTACTGGCTGTGTTCATGAGACAATAAAAGGTAATACATTTTTCAAGTGAAAGTACATGTATTTTACTATAAAAGCCATTTAAAAACACACACAGGAGGTCCTGTAAAAAAAATGGAGACCCCCTCGAATGTTATAGTTGAACTCGCACTCTGTAGGGCACTTTCAAGTTAATTTACTGCTGTATGCTAATACCCTTATATGCCAAACCTAAGCTATGCTCTGGCCCCCCCTTAAACTGGGTCTGTGCTCATTCAAAATGCCCTGGACACACCACTGCATAGCACCACCTGGAGTTTGATGCTATCATCTCAAAATCTATTTATCTGAGCAATTGTATTGGTATAAAATAATATCCCCATTTTTTTTAGCATACAATATACAGTAGCTTGTATTATTTATTTATTTTATACCGTTTTTTTGCTCATCTTTGTCAAGGGTGCCAATAATTGTGCACCTGACTATATGTAACACAATGGCCATTGGCCACGGTGATATGGAGGTGTGACCATCACTGAATGGAGCCTGTGGATGCATGTCATATGTGCTGATTGTACACTGAGTATACAAAACATTAAGAACACCTGTTCTTTCCATGATGTCGACTGACTAGGTGGATCCAGGTGAAAGCTACAATCCCTCATTGATGTCACTTGTTACATCTACTGTTTTTAAAGGATGTTTAAGCCTTGAGGCAATTGAGACACGGATTTTGTATGTGTGCCATTCAGAGAGTGAATAGGCAAGACAAAATATTTAAGAGACTTCGAACAGGTAGTATGTGCCAGGTGCAGTGTCCCATGTGTATCAAGAATGGTCCACCTCCCAAAGGACATCCAGCCAACTCGACACAACTGTGGGAAGCATTGGAGTCAACATGGGCCAGCATTACTGCGGAACGCTTCCGACACCTTGTAGTCCATGGGAGGGGGCAACTCAATGTTAAGAAGGCATTGTTAATGTTTTGTACACTCAGTGTATGAGTGTGATGGAGGTCAACCGTGTAATTGCAGACAAGTGTGTAGGAGGCAGGAGTTTACTTTTTTTTTTTACTCTGCTTGTGTAAAATGCATACACGAAACTAGGTCTTACTGAATGTTGTAGAATAAGAAGCACTTTCCTAACTCTTAACATTTCATGTTTTTTTTTTGACAGAGTGGGCCAGGGCGGGTGAGTGGTGTGCACCGGTGTTCGTGTGACTAAGTGAAGTGGAAAGTGCTGTTTTTTTCCCCTTCTGTTTTGAAGCCTAAATGGACGATAATGGACCGTAGTGCTCATGTTTTATACTAACTGTGGCATGGCTCCACCCCCTCGTGTCTCTGCATCTGTCTGGGCTTGTTTGCTAAGAAAGAGCATGTTGCTGTGATATGTTTCCTCGACACTGAACAAAACTATCAATGAAACGTGGAAATAAAAGATCCCCGAAATGTTCCATATGCATGTATTCTTCTGTCAAATGTTGTGCACACATTTGTTTACATCCCTGTTCGTGAGCATTTCTCCCAAGATGATCCATCCGCATGTGGCATATCAAGAAGCTGATTTAACAGCGCGATCATTACACAGGTCAAATGTGCTGTTTTGTCACACTACAAAAAGCCACAGATGTCTCAGGACTGTCCACTTGAACGTCCATTTCTCTATTGTAAGCCGCCTCCAATGTTGTTTCAGAGAACTTTGCAGTATGTCCGACCGGCCTCACAACCTCCGACAACGTGTATGTCATTGTGTGGGCGAGGGGTTTTGCTTATGTCAACCTTGTGAACAAAGTGCCCCATGGTGGGGTTATGGGCAGGCATAAGCTACGGACAATGAACACAATTGCATTTTAGCGATGGCAATTTGAATGCACGTGATGAGATCCTGAGGCCCATTGTCATGCCATGCATCCGCCGCCATCACCTCATGTTTCATCATGATAATGCACATCCCTATGCCGCAAGGATCTGTACACAATTCCCGGGAAGCTAGGGCCTCCCGAGTAGCGCAGCGGTCCAAAGCATTGCATCGAAGTGCTAGAGGTGTTACTACAGACCCGGGTTCAATCGCCAGTTGAACAGTGTTTCCTCCAACACATTGGTACGGCTGGATTCTGGGTTGAGCTGGCGGTTGTTAAGGAGCGTGGTTAGGGGCGTTATGTTTCAGAGGACGCATGACTCCACCTCTCCCAAGCCCATTGGGGAGTTGCAGCGATAAGACAAAATCATCATTTGGAGAGAAAAAGGGGGTAAAATACAAAAAAAAATCATAAAAATGAACAATTCCTGGAAGCTGAAAATGCCCCAGTTCTTCCATGGCCTGCATACTCCCCAGACATATGTCACCCATTGAGCATGTTTGGGATGCTCTGGATCGACGTGAACGAAAGCGTGTTCCAGTTCCCGACAATATCCTGCACAGCCATTGAAGAGGAGTGGGACAACATTCCACAGGCCACAAACAGCCTGACCAACTCTATGAGAAGGAGATGTGTCGCACTGCATGAGGCAAACGGTGGTCACACCAGAAACTGTCTGTTTTCTTATCCACGCCCTTATCTTTTTTTAAGGTATCTGTGACCCACAGATGCATATCTGCATTCTCAGTCATATGAAATCCATAGATGAGGTCCTAATGTATTTATTTCAATTAACTGATTTCCTTATATGAACTTAGCAAAATTGTTGTATTTTTATTTTTGTTCAGTACATAATCCCTTTTATTTTCTTCTCTTCTGTTCTTTCTCATCTGTTCTTTTCTCGTCACTTTTCATCCCCAATCTCTTCTCAGGCAGCACACAGCTGTCGTGGAATTGGGACCCTCATTCAGTGTTAATGTATTAACACCAGTTGTTATATACAAAGGGATTAACACGGTCCATTTGAAACATAATTAATCCAACCTTCTGTTATGCTCGTGTTGCTTTCAAGTTGTTTTATTGCGTCAATGTTCCCTTAATGGTTGCTGATGGTATGTAGGCAGCATGTAAACAATCAGTCTTTTTCTCATCCTCCGCCATTCTTTCCTTCTTCCTTCTTCTCTAAACTTCCACAGTGCCATCACCACTGCAAAGTACCGTGGTTTGTCATACATTGTCAGAGCCTAGTCCAGTTGAATCACCCAGGGCTTTAACATTAATACTAGGAATGGATCTCTCTCTCTCGCCCTCTCGCTCTCTACATTACATCTCTCTCTCTACATCTCTCTCTCTCTCTACTTCTCTCTCTCTCTACATCTCTCTCTCTCTACTTCTCTCTCTCTCTACTTCTCTCTCTCTCTCTACTTCTCTCTCTCTCTACTTCTCTCTCTCTCTCTCTACATCTCTCTCTCTACATCTCTCTCTCTCTCTCTCTCTCTCTCTCTACATCTCTCTCTCTCTCTACATCTCTCTCTCTCTCTCTCTACATCTCTCTCTCTCTCTCTCTACATCTCTCTCTCTCTACATCTCTCTCTCTCTCTCTCTACATCTCTCTCTCTCTCTCTCTACATCTCTCTCTCTCTCTCTCTCTCTCTCTCTCTCTCTACATCTCTCTCTCTCTCTCTACATCTCTCTCTCTCTCTCTACATCTCTCTCTCTCTCTCTACATCTCTCTCTCTCTCTCTCTACATCTCTCTCTCTCTCTCTCTACATCTATCTCTCTCTCTCTCTCTCTACATCTCTCTCTCTCTCTCTACATCTCTCTCTCTCTCTCTCTCTCTACTTCTCTCTCTCTCTCTACTTCTCTCTCTCCTCCTTACACTCCATTTTGTGTTCTCTCCAGACAAGGTTCTCTCTTTCTTTCCCAGACATTTGTATTTTTCTGTGAATTGGTCATCAGCTGGCTCTGTGGCTGGCAGGGTTTTTTTTCTCTTCCTGCCCGGAGGCAATCTGAAGCAAATAAATGGAGTGCTGTAGAGAAAGGTACTGCACTGATCGCCCCTGGGTGATACTATCAGATAGGAGACATAGACATGAGTCAAGATCTGTGTGTGCCTCATCCCCTACACTGATAGCTTCAATATGGCACACACTTCTCCACTCTTTCTTTTTTAAGCTTTATTTAACCAGTGAAGACATTGGGATGACATGTTTTGTTTCCAAGTGAGCTCATGTAGTCTCTCTATAGACTGCATCGTCCCTTGCAGTTGTGGTTATGGAGTCCTAAATGATGCATGAAACAATCAATTAGCCTCAGGACCAGTGCTAATTACTCCTACCGGGTTTCCCAGGTCTACTGGCAGGGGCCGATGGATGCCACTAATACAATAACACTCCTACAGTAGTACTATTGACTTATTATGAATCATTAACCAAAGACAAGGCTGGAAGGGACAGTAGTGTTGAGTCTCTGTTAGATGTTTGTTTAACATGAGAAAATCTCTTCCCCTTTCCTCTCCCCTCCTCCCACTCCCCATCTCCTCTCTTCCACTCTCCTTTCCTCCTCTCTGCTCCTCCTCTCCTCTCTCTGATAACGATCTGGCTAATAACACAGTCAGATATGGACAAAAAGGTCATGGTTTTTGCCAAGTCCTCGTAGTCACTTCCTTAGTGATTTCCTGCTTTACTGTTTGTTCCCGAATATCTTACTTGAGAAGAGCGGACTTTCTATGCGTTATTTGAATGTTGCTTTTCGATAACGTTTCAAGGCAAAACCAATAGAAGTCGCCCGTATTAAAAGTTCAATTCGCTCTCGCTCTCTCGGTGTTGAACGAGTAGCTTTTTGGGTTTGACCCGGGTTAAAAGCAGTAGAAACAATAAAGTGTTATCCCCGACCCCTGTTTCGGTAAATGTAAAAATGTAAAGAAATGTAAACCGTCTCAAATGTATAGACAGATCTATGGATGCAAGGCCGGACCATCCATGATATCAGAATTCTACTTTTAACCATGTTTTGAGGCTATACAGTGTTTAAAATATTTTACTTTGTTTTGTTTACAAACATTGGTTCACAAACAGGCTTATATTTTCGGTACTGATGGGGGTACAACAGTTGAACTAAGCTCATGAGTTATTTACAAGTTATATTCTTTAAGAATCCATGGGTACATATCATACATAAAATGTATGTAGCAACTGCTGATTGCCCCTTGAAGATCCGAAGGGGCTGGCTAGTTTTCCTGGAACGTGCGCTGCCAGGGGCAACACCTGGAGCCAATGGGGTGATGTTTCACTCTTACCTCACTGTGCACAGTCATCTGTGATTGGGTGCAGAAGCTTCGGCTGACCTTTTAGCGAGAGCCCTCTGCGTTCTAATGTGAATAATTAGATTGCATCTCTGAGTTGGATCTCCACTGATTTACAGTCTTTGAATTATGTTGAAATAACTGAGTAATATTTTGTTTCAGACTGGGATACATTTCTCTGCTCTTTTTTTCTCTCTTTCTCTCTCTTTATCCATCTCCTTCCCCTGTTTCTGGCTGTCCTCACACTCTCTGAACAAGGTGGAAACTCTCGCTGTGTGTGTAATGTGCACGGGTGCGTGTGTGTGGAGACATCCATAATTCAGCCTGGCGGGCCACTGTCTGTCTATCTCCCTCTTGGCACAGAGAGCTGGACTAGATATGACTCCAATGCACGTCTGTCTGTCTGTGTCTCCCTCCCTCCCTCTTGGCACAGAGTGCTGGACCAGATATGACTCCAATGCACGTCTGTCTGTCTGTGTCTCCCTCCCTCCCTCTTGGCACAGAGAGCTGGACCAGATATGACTCCAATGCACGTCTGTCTGTCTGTGTCTCCCTCCCTCCCTCTTGGCACAGAGAGCTGGACCAGATATGACTCCAATGCACATCTGTCTGTCTGTGTCTCCCTCCCTCCCTCTTGGCGCAGAGAGCTGGACCAGATATGACTCCAATGCACGTCTGTCAGTCTGCGTCTCCCTCCCTCTTGGCACAGAGAGCTGGACCAGATATGACTCCAATGCACGTCTGTCTGTCTGTGTCTCCCTCCCTCCCTCTTGGCACAGAGAGCTGGACCAGATATGACTCCAACACACCACTGTCTCACCTCCTCTTCTCCTTGCAGACTTGTCCCTCTGTTCATTTCTCACAATATTAAACTTGCCTCCTCTCCACTGACTTCTGCAGCGTACCAATGCCCTTAAATATTGAGTTGTACTGTACATCTTGGCACTGAATTATACAATCGGGGGGGGACTTGAATTCATGTAACATGAGTTAAAGTACAATTCAGTGAAGTAAAAAAAAAAAAAAGAATCTGTTTGGTGCAGGATAGCCCAGTATAACGTGCACGTTAACATACACTACCATATTTAACTTTTTACCACAACACAAATATTATTTCAGAAATGCGCTCAATGGCTTCCGGGTTGAGCGAGCAGTGTGTCAAGGAGCATTGCGGCTTGGCAGGGTCGTGTTTCGGAGGAAGCATGGCTCTCGACCTTTGACTCTCGCGAGTCCGTACGGGAGTAGCAGGGATGGGACAAGACTGTAACTACCAATTGGATATCACGAAATTGGGGAGAAAAAGGGATGCACTCAAACACATTCTTAGCGTGCAAACCGAAGCATAAATGAGCGATTTTAAGACAATGTGTGATTTAACTCCGGGGGAATGATGCAAGCATCCCTCTGCTCCTTCCTTATTCCTCCCTCCTCTCATCCTCCCTCTGCCCCCCTCCACCCCTAGACTCTATCCTTGATGCAGCCTCTGCCCTAACATGAAGTGACAGCTCTGTACTTCAGGCATCACTCCCCACCCACCCCTTCCTCTCCCAGCATTAGACCCAGGCTGTGTGTGTCAGTGTGGACTAGAGTAGTGCAGAGCCCGACCTGGGCCCTATACATCCATACCCACCTCATGGCTCCTATCCTGACCTGAACCACGGCTAACGCAGGCAGAGTGGCTCGGAGCTGGGGAGAGGAGAGCACAGAGCCCCTGGTCTGGTTCCTCCCCCTCCCTCACAATGAGTAAACCGGCTTCTTCAGGTCTGCTGCACTGACGTGTGTCTGCGGGCTGAGCAGTGCACTCCGCATGGCGTCACAGGATGACAAGTCCAATGGTTCCTTACAGTACCCGATCTATTCAAATACAGGAGGTGGTGGAGAGGGCAAGAGGCTGTGTGAGCCATAGGGCACGGTACCTCAGCACTGTGCGCACTGACCTGTTGAACCTGTTTTGTCTTGACTTCTTGGGAAATACTGTAAATAGTGAAGGATTAGACAGTTTTCTCTCTCTCACTCTCTATTATATTGCATTTAGTGTCCTCTGGGACCAAGGACAAGGAGAGGTTTCAACTTATCCGCTTGCTTGAGCTATGATAATCGGAACATTATTGTGTTTACTAAAGTTCATTAAGCCGTATGTGTGTGCGGTAAACAAATAGTTACCCTCCTCTTGCTTTTGCCTTCCAGGACCCAGATTAATTTCACAGTGGCGATTGATTTCACCGCTTCAAACGGTGAGCCACACACACACACACACACACAACACTTCCCCTAATGCTCGACCAGGGCTATTTTAAATGTGTGCAGATGGGGAATAAAGTGATCTGTAATAGCCCTCTCCATTATGTCAGGGCTCAAACCTAATGCTGTCAGATATCATAGCTTAGTGGTGATAACAGGAACGATTGTGCCTCTCTTATCCATTTTTAATGTGTACCTGTTATAGCAAGGCTGGAAGGAAATGACCTGGGTCATGAGCTCTTAGACGTTATAGTGAGGTTGACTGGGACGATCGCATCTCTTAGATAACAACAACAGATGGTTCAGTTCAAACTTAGATCCACTGATGACTCATAAGGGTTATTGCTTCCTTGTTTTTATTTGACGAGGTCCGATATGCAGGAGCTGATGTCATGGATGCGTGTCCAATAGGTCCGTTTAAAAGATCTAAAGGTCATATGTCACTATACTCATAACCACTGCAGCCACTGTGCTATAAAGTGCTTTTACGAGACACGAAGTGAAATTATTCTCCTGCTATTATTGATTATGGAATGATGTTTTTGTCACTCATACTGTACCCACTACCCAGAGTCTTATATAGAGGGGAAAGGCAGGGAAAGAGATGTAACACGGTCTCTAGTGAGATGCTGTCTAAAAGTATCACCATTTTGGTTGAAATCACAACTACCTTTCTGTATGGGCAAAACTCATAACACCCTATTCCACATATACTGCACCACTTTCACCCATAAACAGCATGGGCTAGCGGTGCTCTACATGGGGAATGGAGTTTAATTTGAGACACAACCATTCCTTTTCTATATCTGGCTCTGTTCCATTATTGTACCTTGTTATTACTGTCCCATTACCGTACCTGTTTCCCAGGCAACCCAACCCAGCCCACCTCCCTCCACTACATGAGTCCCTACCAGATGAATGCCTACGCCATGGCCATGAAGGCTGTAGGGGAGATCATCCAGGACTACGACAGTGATAAGATGTTCCCTGCTTTGGGCTTCGGAGCCAAGCTGCCCCCTGACGGACGGGTCTCACATGAGTTCGCCCTGGTAAGTGACCTCTACCCTCTGAACCCTGATAAGATGTTCCCTACTCTGGGCTTTGGTGCCAAGCTGCCCCTTGATGGATAGGTCTCACATGAGTTCACCGTGGTGAGCGATGTGGTTCAGAAAGGTTGGAGCAAAACCTGTGGATACTCCATCACCAGAGTTGCTCCGTCTTGGCTCAGTTGGTTAAATTGTGGAACCACATGTACTTAATGTGATCACCATGGTTACAGGCTTGTTTTGTTTACATCTGATCACAGTCACTGTTTGTTCCAGTTGGACTCAGAGCTGCAGATGCACCCATAGAAGCAGAATTAATTAGACAAATGAAAGGGCAACAAAAAAATGATGGCACATACAGTGGCTTGCGAAAATATTCCCCCCCTTGGCATATTTTCTATTTTGTGGCCTGGAATTATATTTTTTTTATGTTTGGGAGGGGGGGGGGGTCATTTGATTTACACAACATGCCTACCACTTTGAAGATGCCAAATATGTTTTATTGTGAAAAACAAGAAATTATAAACAAAAACAGAACTTGAGCATGCATAACTATTCACCCTCCCAAAGTCGATACTTTCTAGAGCCACCTTTTGTAGCAATTACAGCTGCAAATCTCTTGGGGTATGTCTCTATAAGCTTGGCATATCTAGCCACTGGGATTTTAGCCCATTCTTCAAGGCAAAATTGCTCCAGCTCCTTCAAGTTGGATGGGTTCCGCTGGTATACAGCAATCTTTAAGTACCACATACTTATACCACATATTCTCAATTGGATTGAGGTCTGGGCTTTGACTAGGTCATTCCAAGACATTTAAATGTTTCCCCTTAAACCACTCGAGTGTTGCTTTAGGGTTATTGTCCTGCTGGAAGGTGAACCTCCCTCCCAATCTCAAATCTCTGGAAGACTGAAACAGGTTTCCCTCAATAATTTCCCAGTATTTAGCGCCATCCATCAATCCTTCAATTCTGACAGTTTCCCAGACCCTGCTAATGGAAAAACATCCCCACAGCATGAGGCTGCCACTACCGTGTGTGGATGGTGTTCTCGGGGTGATGAGAGGTGTTGGGTTTGTGCCAGACATCATCTGACCAGAGTACCTTCTTCCATATGTTTGGGGAGTCTCCCACATGCCTTTTGGCGAACACCAAACATGTTTGCTTATTTTTTCTTAAAGCAATGGCTTTTTTCTCACCAACCTTCTGTAAAGCCCTGGTCTGTGGACTGTATGGCTTAAAGTGGTCCTTTGGACAGATGCTCCAATCTCTGCTGTGGAGCTTTGCAGCGCCTTCAGGGTCATCTTTGGTCTCTTTGTTGCCTCTTTGATTAATGCCTTCCTTGCCTGGTTTGATAGTTTTGGTGGTTGGCACTCTCTTGGCAGGTTTGTTTTGGTGCCATCCCATATGCTCCGTGGGATGTTCAAAGTTTGATATTTTTTTTAGAACCCAACCCTGATCTGTACTTCTCCACAACTTTGTCCCTGACCTGTTTGGAGAGCTCCTTGATCTTCATGGTGTCGCTTGCTTGGTGGTGCCCCTTCTTTAGTGGTGTTGCAGACTCTGGGGACTTATATATACTGAGATCATGTGACACTTAGATTGCACACATATGGACTTTATTTAACTAGTTATGTGACTTCTGAAGGTAATTGGTTGCACCAGATCTTATTTAGAGGATTCATAGCGAAGGGGTTGAATATATATGCACGCACCACTTTTCTCTTCTTTTTTTTTTGGTTGAAAGTTTTGAAACTAGTTATTTTTTTCATTTCTCTTCACAAATTTTGACTATTTTGGGTATGTCCATTACATGAAATCCAAATAAAAATGTATTTAAATTACAGGTTGTAATGCAACAAAATAGGAAAAAAACGCCAAGGAGGATGAATACTTTTACCAGGCACTGTAACTGGCGCTCCAGGCAGGCTCAAACCCTCAAACCCTCAGCGTTTGAACGTCCCCTTAGTGGCTGTAGTGTGGAGGCTTAGGATGCCAAGTCCTGCCTGGCGGGCTAAAATACACCCACTGAGTTCTATGACCACCAAGGAGAACAGTAACTCTCTTTTATGCAAGGCAGAAACCATCGATTACAGACAGCCTTCCCTCCCCCTCTCTCTCCTTCCCACTTCGGCTCTGCAGAGTACTTTAAACAGTAGGATACCACTCAGACAGGAGGATGCCTCCAGCACGCTCAGCAGGGATTGCCCACATTTATCTCTCACTGGGCCTAAAGTTGTATTGATGAAAGCTGTCTAGTTATCCTCCTCCTCCCTCCCTTTTGTCTAGTTATCCTCCTCCATTCTCTTGCTTTAACATCATTTTTCATTTTTTTATTATCCTCTTTGCTTTCTTCTCCTGCTTGATGGAATTGATGAAAGATTCAACTACCCTCCTTCTCTTTCTGTGTCTTCTTCCAGAATGGCAACCCCCAAAACCCATACTGTGCAGGTATAGATGGAGTGATGGAGGCATATTACCAGAGCCTGAAGTCTGTCTGCCTCTACGGCCCAACCAACTTCTCCCCTGTCATCAACCACGTGGCCAGGTAAAGGGGGCTATGAGGAACAAAGCTGGAATTAAACCAGCGTCGGGGTCACTTCAGGTTTTCGATTCATTTCAGTGAATTTGCAAAACCAAATTGAAATTCAATGTATGAACTGAAAATGATATTACACACTTTTCCTTTCCAGAGTTTTTAGATTTACTTCCTGAACTGACCGAATACACAGAGCAGGCTGATTAAAAACAGAGGCCGATACCTATAGGTCTTCCTTCATTGAATGTCAGATCACATTCCTACCGGTGCACACCTAAACCTCCCAGGCATGAGCGAGCCAGGAGTCCAGAGTAGATCAATACTAATTCAGATGGCCTGAACTTGTGTATTGATCTGTCCTCTGTTCCAGTAAGAGCCATTCACAACGCAGGCTGTATGTTGAGATTGATGAGTCGTTTCCCTGAGAGCAAAAAGGACAACAGAGGAAGTCTGCAGACAAACAGTTCAGATGTATCAACTTTTAAAAGTGAAAGAAGATGTTTCATTACATAACTCAATAGTATTATGCTGAGAATACGTTGGTGACAATGTTTTGGCCACAAGATCAGACTAAACTGAGATTCTCCAACTCTTCAAAGTGTGACTGTGCTTCTCAGTGCATGCACAGCTCGCAGAGATAATTTTACAGTTAACAAGTGTGACTGTGTTGTAACATTCCACTGTAGAACTTGAGTCACAGAAAAGTTGCTTCTGAGCTGTTAAATGAACGTGTTTTGTGACTTTTGTCACATTCGGTTCTTTAATTAACCTGTAAATGTGTTGTTTGTGTGAGTGAACAACTACACAGTCCTTCCACACACACACACACACACACACATACACACACACCTTAATGAGTGTGCCTTGATGAAGTCAAGGTGCTGTTAGAAGACTTGAGATTTACAGGTGTTTGTGCCTGTTTGTTGTTGCTCGGGAAGCCACGGTAGAGATGTTGAGTTGAGGGGTAACAACCCAGTGCAAAATGTGTGTGGCTCTCGGGAATCCAATCATTAGCGCCACCCTCGACACCACCTTACCCCTCTCCTCCCTTCTCCTCACCCCTCCCCTCACTCCCTGGCACCGCTGTCATGCCAGCCTCCTTTCCGCTCACCTCCTCTGTTTCTCACCTGTGCCACTCGCCCCCGCGTTTTAATAATGAGCGCTCCACTCCTTCTCTGCTGTGCCCTCACGCTCCTCGCAGTTTAATAACCGTTCAGTTGACTTCTCTGTCTCTGTGTCCGGCGCTGCGAGCACCAGAGGTTCTCTCTCCGCCCGCCTTAACGTGTGTTTTGAGAAGCACAGGAAGCAGTCAGAGGCTAGGGCCCACGCTGTGTAAAAGTAGGTGCCAGAAAGCCAGTTCATGCCGGGTCTGTAGGAAATAAAGACCATGTTTAATGTAGGGTTTTATGGGTAATGTAAACACTTGTTTGGCTCACCTATGTACTCTGTGTTTATCTCTCCTGTGTGTAGGTATGCTGCGTCAGTGAAGGATGGCTCTCAGTACTTCATCCTCCTCATCATCACAGATGGAGTCATCTCAGACATGGCCCAGACCAAGGAGTCCATCGTCAACGTAAGATCAACAACTGCTAGGCAATGTTCCCACTTTGGCGGAGACCACATTCACGGACAATTTTTCCAAATCAACAATCTGATTGAACCCCGGCCCTAGTCACTAGATGGCCAGTATGGACGCTAGTGGCTAAGACACACATCACTGTCTGGATTACCATAGTCAGGGGAGATTGGACAGGGGACTTGATTGGGGGTGGTGGGAACAGTAATGTAAGTACGTATGCATGTATGTATGTGAGAGGTAAAGGTTGGCTTGGGATCAGTTCCTAGGGAAACAAGTAAACAAGACATTCTGATAAACTCATCTATCATTCTACAACCCTGGGGTAATACATCAAACTAACTCATCACTCAGAAAGACGGGGAGAACAGAGGCGGGATTATGGCACACACACACACACACACACCACACACCACACACCACACACCACACACCACACACCACACACCACACACACACACACACACACACACACACACACGTATTAAAGTGTTGGGGGAGTGTGAGGTGAGGGACTTGTTTATTATCTCATCCCCAAATTCAGAGAGGCCCTCAGGAAGATATTTTTTACATGTTTTTTAATTAGATGTATTTAACTAGGCAAGACAGTAAAAAACTAATTCTTATTTACAATGGCGGCCTACCCCGGCCAAACCCAGACGGCGCTGTTCACAGCCCTATGGGACTCCCGATCACGGCCGGATGTGATATAGTCTGGATTCGAACAAGGGACTTTAGTGACGCCTCTTGCACTGAGATGCAGTGCCTTAGGCTGCTGCGCCACTCGGGATACTACATCTGAGACACACTCCATGAATATTTACACATGCAGTCATGGCAAATGTTTGAGAATGACACAAATATTCATTTCCACAAAGTTTGCTGCTTCAGTGTCTTTAGATATTTTTGTTAGATGTTACTATGGAATACTGAAGTATAATTACAAGCATTTCATAAGTGTCAAAGGCTTTTATTGTCAATTACATGAAGTTGATGCAGAATCAATGTTTGCAGTGTTAATTAACCCTTCTTTTTCAAGACCTCTGCAATCCACCCTGGAATGCTGTCAATTAACTTCTGGGCAGCCCATTCTTGCATAATCAATGCTTGGAGTTTGTCAGAATTTGTGGGTTTTTGTTTGTCCGCCTCTTGAGGATTGACCACAAGTTCTCAATGGGATTAAGGTCTGGGGAGTTTCCTGGCCATGGACCCAAAATATCGATGATTTGTTCCCCGAGCCACTTAGTTATCACTTTTGCCTTATGGCAAGGTGCTCCATCATGCTAGAAAAGGCATTGTTCGTTACCAAACTGTTCCTGGATGGTTGGAAGAAGTTGCTCTCGGAGGATGTGTTGGTACCATTCTTTATTCATGGCTGTGTTCTTAGGCAAAATTGTGAGTGAACCCACTCCCTTGGCTGAGAAGCAACCCCACACATGAATGGTCTCAGGATGCTTTACTGTTGGCATGACACAGGACTGATGGTAGCGCTCACTTTGTCTTCTCCGGACAAGCTTTTTTCCCAGATGCCCCAAACAATCTGAAAGAGGATTCATCAGAGAAAATTACTTTACCCCAGTCCTCAGCAGTCCAATCCCTGTACCTTTTGAGGAATATCGGTCTGTCCCTGATGTTTTTCCAGGAGAGAAGTGGCTTCTTTGCTGCCCTTCTTGACACCAGGCCATCCTCAAAGTCTTCACCTCACCGTGCGTGCAGATGCACTCACACTTGCCTGCTGCCATTCCTGAGAAAGCGCTGTACTGGTGGTTCCCAGATCCCGCAGCTGAATCAACTTTAGGAGACGGTTCTGGCGCTTGCTGGACTTTCTTGGGCGCCCTGAAGCCTTCTTCACAACAATTGAACCGCTCTCCTTGAAGTTCTTGATGATCCGATAAATAGTTGATTTAGGTGCAATCTTACTGGCAGCAATATCCTTGCCTGTGAAGCCCTTTTTGTGCAAAGCAATGATAACGGCACGTGTTTCCTTGCAGGTAACCATGGTTGACAGATCAAGAACAATGATTCTAAGCACCACCCTCCTTTTGAAGCTTCCAGTCTGTTATTCAAACTCAATCAGCATGACAGAGTGATCTCCAGCCTTGTCCTCATCATCACTGACATGATGTCAGCTAGTCCTTTTGTGGCAGGGCTGAAATACAGTGGAAATTGTTTTTGGGGATTCAGTTAATTTGCATGGCAAAGAGGGACTTTGCAATTAATTGCAATTCATCTGATCACTCTTCATAACATTCTGGAGTATTTGCAAATTGCCATCATACATACTGAGGCAGCAGACTTTGTGAAAATGTATATTTGTGTCACTTTTGGCCACAACTGTACACACACACACACACACACACACACACACACACACACACACACACACACACACACACACACACACACACACACACACACACACACACACACACACACACACACACACACACACACACACACACACACACACACACACACAGCTTGGGGTGAATCAACTTTGTTGTATAGGTGCTCAGTCAAAGTCACTCATAAAACATATTTCACAGACTGTCTGACAGAATCCTATGCATATGTATACTGTGTGACAGACTCAACTTTGTCACAGACATAATGAGGAGAATATGAGACTCAAATTTGTTTCCTCGTGTCCTATCCAGGCTTCGTGTCTTCCAATGTCGATTATCATCGTAGGGGTGGGACCAGCAGAATTTGATGGTAAGAAACACGCAAACGCACACAGATGCACAAATGTACGTATGTGCACGCACACACACACACAGACACTCCACTGAGCAGATGATGACTACAGTATCATGTTTCTTCTCAGCAATGATTGAGTTGGACGGGGATGAAGTGAGGATCTCGTCGAAGGGAAGATATGCAGAGAGGGACATTGTTCAGGTACACCATGTTCCTTCTGTCTGTTCCACTGCTAGGCTGCAGGATACATGGAGTCAAATAGGTAGGGTTTTGGGAGCATTAGAATATGCCTCACAAACAAAAACAAACTGTCTGCAACCATCTAGCTTCACTTTGCGACTGCTACTATTGTTCAAAGGGCTTTATAAAATGCTTTTGATTGATTGCATAGCATAGAACAGTCAGGCCCATGGACAGATGCTACAACATACTACTTATATGCACATAATGATGATAAATGAACTAGTAGTATAATCTAGGAACTAGAAGTACTAGAAAACAACATATTGGGAGGGAAATCACAGGTGGGATTCAACTGAATCATCCATAAAACCAAAATGGACATTTACACAGATAGTAGTGCTCGTACATTAGAGTTTAACAGCATGTTAACATCTGTGTTATGGCTCCTGGCCCTGGTTCCATTAGACAGACAGACATCTGGTCTGAGTTCAGATCATTCCCACCTGCTCTGCCCCCCCTCCTCAGGCCAGATGGACAGAGAACCCACAGAGGCCCCAGGCCTAATCTCTGTTAACCCAGAAGTAAAATCTTGCATAATTTGGTTAGCTGCTTGATTAACTTCTGAGTTTATATGTGTTAGAAATTGAGAGTTCAGGGCCTCCCGAGGGCACAGTGGTCTAACATTGTAGTGCTGGCTGTGCCACTAGAGGTCCTAGTTCAATTCCAGGCTCTGTCACAGTCAGCCACAGCCGGGAGTCCCATGGGGCGGTACTCAATTGGCCCAGCGTCGTCCGGGTTAGGGGAGGGTTTGGCCGGCAGGGATGTTTTTGTCCTGTCGCGCACTAGCGTCTTCTGTTTTGGGCCGGGCACAATGCACGCTGGCGCGGATCGCCAGATATAGTTGGTTTCCTCCAACACATTGGTGCGGCTGGCTTCCAGGTTAAGCGTGCAGTGTGTTATGAAGCAGTGCGGCTTGGCAGGGTCGCGTTTCGGAGGACGCCGGCTCCCGACCTTCGCCTCTCCCGAGTCCATATGGGAGTTGCAGCGATGGGACAAGACTGAAACTACAAATTGGATACCACGAAAATTGGGGAGAAAAATGGGGTAAAAACATGTGTATTTATTTGAATGAACATAAGACTCAACAACTGAGACATAAACTGAACAAGTTCCACAGACATGTGACTAACAGAAATGGAATAATGTGTCCTTGAACAAAAGGTGGGTCAAAATCAAAGGTAACAGTCAGTATCTGGTGTGGCCACCAGCTGCATACTGCAGTGAATCTCCTCCTCATGGACTTCACCAGATTTGACAGTTCTTGCCATGAGATGTTACCCCACTCTTCCACCAAGGCACCTGCAAGTTCCCGGACGTTTCTGGGGGCAATGCCCTAGCCCTCACCCTCCGATCCAACAGGTCCAAGAAGTGCTCAATGGAATTGAGATCCGGGCTCTTCGCTGGCCATGGCAGAACACTGACAATCCTGTCTTGCAGAAAATCACAGAACAAGCAGTATGGCTGGTGGCATTGTCATGCTGGAGGGTCATGTCAGGATGAGCCTGCAGGAAGGGTACCACATGAGTGAGGAGGATGTGTTCCCTGTAACGCACAGCGTTGAGATTGCCTGCAATGATGACAAGCTCAGTCCGATGATGCTGTGACACACCGTCCCAGACCATGACGGATCCCACTCCAGAGTACAGGCCTCGTTGTAACGCTCTTCCTTCAATGATAAACGAGAATCCAACCATCACCCCTGGAGAGAAAAAACTGTGACTCGTCAGTGAAGAGCACTTTTTGCCAGTCCTGTCTGGTCCAGCAACGGTGGGTTTGTGCCCATAGCCAACATTGTTGCCGGTGATGTCTGGTGAGGACCTGCCTTAAAACAGGCCTACAAGCCCTCAGTCCAGCCTCTCTCAGCCTATTGTGGGCAATCTGAGCACTGATGGAGGGATTGCGCATTCCTGCTGTAACTCGGGCAGTTGTTGTTGCCATCCTGTACCTGTCCCTTAGGTGTGATGTTCGGATGTACCAATTCTATGCAGGTGTTACACGTGGTCTACCACTGCGAGGATTATCAACTGTCCGTCCTGTCTCCTTGTAGTGCTGACTTAGGCGTCTCACAGTATGGACATTGTAATGTATTGCCCTGGCCACATCTGTAGTCCTCATGCCTCCTTGCAGCATGCCTAAGGCACATTCACGCAGATGAGCAGGGACTCTGGGCATTTTTCTTTTGGTGTTTTTCAGAGTCAGTAGAAAGGCCTCTAGTGTCCTAAGTTTTCATAACTGTGACCTTAATTGCCTACCGTCTGTAAGCTGTTAGTGTCTTAACGACATGTTTAACGGCATGTTCATTAATTGTTTATGGTTCACTGAACAAGCATGGGAAACGGTGTTTAAACCCTTTACAATGAAGATCTGTGAAGTTATTTGAATGTTTACAAATTAACTTTGAAAGACAGGGTCCTCAACTTTTTTGTTGAGTTTATATAAAAATAAATTGAGATTTCCGGCAAAATCGAAGTCTCCACCCTCGCAAAAGGAAACTCTCAGCCAAAGCCCCTGTTCATATATATATCCGTTCTGCTCTTCCTAGCTCACTCACTCCATCACTATCTTTCAATCTGGACAGTTAGCTGCCTCTACACACACGCAGAGACAGGCAGGACCCCTATGAAAGGCAGTTCTGTGATAAAACTGGCCCTGCCTCCATCCTCATTAGATCAGATATGAAAGAGACTGAGCGCTCGCTAGCAATGCACTGTACATCGCAACAAGAGACGAGGGAAACGAAAGACTTTGATAGCTGATTGGCTAGGACAATTTCACCTCGCTCTGAACTTGCCTCGCTCTGAACTCACCTCGCTCTGAACTGTTATGAATAAATTCATGCTTTACTTTTTGTACTGTGGGTCCAAAAACTCTCAACTTAAGTTTTCAAACATCTTTGGAAGTGTTATTTACACATAATGGCCTAACACCTACTATATATTGCTTATACTTTTATTTTTGTTAATATTTAGTATATATTATAGTATATAATATTAGTATATTTCTCCAACCCCATTTCTTCAATGTTTAGTAGCTAAACAACGTTTAGTAGCTAAACACCTGTATATTGACTAGACTATAACTAATTCCAGCCCTGTTTTGTCTTTCTCTTGTCTTACAGTTTGTCCCATTCAGAGACTACACCGATCGGACAGGGAACCACATCCTGAGTATGGCCCGTCTAGCCAAGGATGTCCTGGCTGAGATCCCTGACCAGTTCCTCTCCTACATGAGGATCAGAGGCATCAAGCCCTCGCCCGCACCCCCTCCATACACCCCCCCAGGACACCCCCTGCAGACGCAGATCTGAAGGGTGCGGAGATGCCCCCTGGTCCCAAACAAAAACCTCTTCAAATATGTATTCGTCTCTCTCCTCTCTGCATCACTCGCTCAGTGATAGGAGAGGCCTTCTTGGCTTTCTCGCACTCTCTCATTGCACTAATGGAGGCTGACTGACTGGCAGGGTTCTATTAGTTTTTACTGAGCGGTCCTAAAGGGTTCTACTTTGGAACGGGCGGATGGAGTCAACAGGGGCATGTTTACTTTCATTGTCAAGCGTTCCTCTGTTTGGACTTCGTGTATATCGGCCAATTGGAGACACTCTCTGGGACACACCCGGGAAGATGGACAGAGTCTGGTCTTCCCAACTCACCTGGCAAGGAATGAAGGATTTAAGGAAAGAACGAAAGGAAGAAGGAAGGATGACAGGAGGATAGGAAGGAAGTTCCTGGGGACTGGCATTTTTCAGGAGCAGAGTGGTGAAAAGGTTCTATCGTCTGGATGTGGTATCACTTGACTGTTGTAAATAACTGGAAATATATTTCTATCTCTCTCTACTCTGTCTCTCTATTCTTCCAACTCTCACTCAATGTTTACAGTACATGTTAATGATAATGAGTTTTACTATTGGACGCATGTATAAAATACAGTACCAGTCAAAAGTTTGGACACATCTACTCATTCAAGGGTTTTTCTTTATTTTGACTATTTTCTACATTGTAGAATAATAGTGAAGACGTCAAAACAATGAAATAACACATATGGAGTCATGTAGTAACCAAAAAAAGTGTTAAACAAATCAAAATATATTTGAGATTCTTCAAAGTAGCCACCCTTTTCCTTGATGGCAGCTTTGCACACTCTTGGCATTCACTCAACTAGCTTCATTTGTTGGCTGCTTTTCCTTCACTCTGCGGTCCATCTCATCCCAAACCATCTCAATTGTGTTGAGGCTGGGTGATTGTGGAGGCCAGGTCATCTGATGCAGCATTCCATCATTCTCCTTCTTGGTAAAATAGCCCTTACACAGCCTGTTGGTGTGTTGTGTCATTGTCCTGTTGAAAAACAAATGATAGTTCCACTAAGCGCAAACCAGATGGGATGGGGTATCGCTGCTGAATGCTGTGGTAGCCATGCTGTTTAAGTGTGCCTTGAATTCCAAACAAATCACTGATAGTGTCACCAGTAAAGCACCAAAAGCACCATCACAGCACATCCTCCACGCTTCACGGTGGGAACCACACATGCGGAGATCCTCCGTTCACCTACTCTGCATCTAACAAAGACACAGTGGTTGGAACTAAAAATCTCCCATTTGGACTCATCGGACCAAAGGACAGATTTCCACGGGTCTAATATCCATTGCTCATGTTTCTTGGCCCAAGCAAGTCTCTTCTTATTATTGGTGTCCTTTAGTAATGGTTTCTTTGCAGCAATTCAACCATGAAGGCCTGATTCATGCAGTATCCTCTGAACAGTTGATGTTGATTTGTCTGTTACTTGAACTCTGTGAAGCATTTATTTGGGATGTGATATCTGAGGCTGGCAACTAATGAACTTATCTGGGTCTTCCTTTCCTGTGGCGGTCCTCATGAGAGCCAGTTTCATCATTGCGCTTGATGGTTTTTGCGACTGCATTTGAAGAAACTTTAAAAGTTCTTGAAATGTTTCCGTATTGACTGACCTTAATTTCTTAAAGTAATGATGGACTGTGGTTTCTCTTTGCTTATTTGAGCTGGGCTTGGTGTTTTACCCAATAGGGCTAATTCCGTATACCACACCTACCTTGTAACAACACAACTGATTGGCTCAAGCGCATTAAGATGGAAAGAAATTCCACAAATTAACAAGGCACACCTGTTAATTGAAATGCATTCCAGGTGACTACCTCATGAAGCTGGTTGAGAGAATGCCAAGAGTGTGCAAAGCTGTCATCAAGGCAAAGGGTGGCTACTTTGAAGAATCTCAAATGTAAAATATATTGTGGCAATTTGTTTAACATTTTGTTGGTTACTACATGATTCCATATGTGTTCTCATAGTTTTGATGTCTTCACTATTATTCTACAATTTAGAAATTAGTAAAAATAAAGGAAAACCCTTGAACGAGTAGGTGTGTCCAAACTTTTGACTGATACTGTACATACTTCTTTCAGTTTGGAACTTTGGAATATCAATCAATATTCTCTCTCTTTATCTCTCAGCGTGTTGTCTTTGCCAGGGGAGTCAGGTTGAGGTTGAAACAGTGCAGGTCCAAGTAGCCACTGTACAATACTATGTTGTCCCTTTGCATGAGTGTAGCGTCAGAGCATGCATTGTGGTCCTACACTTCCCTGCCTGTCACTGCTCTCAGGCTTTGGGGTTAAATGTTTGTTGTTGAAGCGCATTCCGCTCCTTTCTAAACTGCCTTGGCGATAGGGTGCCCATGCCAGCCACGCTGCGAGTGCCCACGGGTTTTCTCACTGTGCCGAGAACAACAGTGACTCAACCAACATCATATTCTCTTCCAAATCCATGTAAATAACAACAGATGCTCTCCGATCCAGTTTGAGACAACAGCAGAAGCCCAGTAGTCAAAAACAGTTACAAAAATGATTTCCTTCTGTTCGGTTCTTGTTCTTTTGTATTATTATTATTATTACATTTGTCATTTAGACTTACAGGAGCAGTTCGGGTTAAGTGCCTTGCTCAAGGGCACTTGGGTAGATTTTTTTTCTTCTCAACTAGTCGGCTCGGAATTCGAACCAGCGACCTTTCAATTACTGACCCCAACACTCTTAACCACTTGGTTATTGCCTTGGAAGTTGATATTCTTAAGTAGATTGTTTTAAGTTGTCTTGTTAAGGTAACTTTATTGTTTTGAGTTGTGCCAATCATTATGTCATATTATTTATTTGTTATAGTGTTAAGCCCTGAGTGTGTTGGCCGTAGATGATGGTGTCTGGCAGTTATCATGACAACTTGTTCTTCCTAAATGTAATTCCCATCCATTAATCCCAATTAACAATACCCACTGAGGGTATCCTCGCCGAGGAAAAACTCCTGGCCCGTAGCCATTATACCCAGTCAACCCACTCTTACTTCTTACAGCCAGGGTATCCTCTTCAATCTGCTGTCTTAATGGGCTTGGAGTTTATATCAACTGCCTTTTAATTATTAATAATATTAATAATTATTATCATAATATAGCTATTAGCTACTGCTTGTATGGAGGTGGTGTTTAATTGATAACTTGATTGGTTACATATCAATATCCCTTATCAAACTAACAGACATTCCAACACTACATTTATGTATTTTGCAGTTGTTGCCATTTTCATGTGTGTGCCACTGTCAGTCTGTTGCCATATCATTACCGATAGACCGACGCCCTTTGCCACAATTCAACCACATAACAACTCCTCTCTTTTCTGTGTAATTCCTCCTCTTGTTTCACCGCAGCTCAGTGGACGCAGCCTTACAGATTACAATGGACTGTGTTTTAATGCTTTAAATAGGATCGACTCCAAGCCAATAGTATTTGGCATAGCAGTAAGAGGGGGGTGAGAGAGGGGGATACAGCCCAGTGGGTTATGTCATTGGAGGGTCGTTCCATGTCATTTCGTTATTCTATGTCAATGTTAAAGGGATAGTTCGCCCAAATTAAAAAATTCCATATTGGTTTCCTGAACAAACGTTCCTATGGACAAAAGTACGACAGCAAACCATTCTTTTGTTTACTTGGCCACTGTTTTTTGAATTCTAACTTTTTAGCATTTGTCACACAATACAATGCAAGTCAATGGTACCTATGTTAGCATTTTCATTGCTTCATATGCAAATCATCTCAAGTAACATACTTGATTTTAACATGAAGTGTAAAAATGCCACTATTTGTCCTCTTTCTGGTGTCTTTTTGAGGTGGAACGACTCTAGGACAGAAGTAGACAAGCAGGTCAACCCACTGATCTAGTCAGAGGAGTACAGGCATTTAGTGCTACATGCCTGAGTCGACACAGTGCCATACCTATACAGGCAGATGTTGGCTAGCCTAGAGAGAGAATAACCTCACATGGTATATTCAACATGGCAGTCTGCCGTTTTAACCCACGTACTTTACACAACATATATTTGATGAGAAACTCTGCCTTGTTTAAAACATTTTTGCTTAAAGACATACAGTAGACACAAACTGTCTTTCCAACCTTTCCTGTCTCTCTCACAACTTTCAGTAATGTCTTCTTTCAACGTGTTTTTCTCACACATTTGAAAGCCTTCCATAATTGCCTCCTCTGCATCTGTAGTTGTGGCTGGTCTTGAGTCTTCGTATCATAACAAACCTAAAGCCAAATCCATATGAGGCACCACATGGCTCGTCAAAAGAAATGCATGATGTGGGGAATAGCTAGTGTGTTATTTGAAACCCAGCCTGTCTGTGCTGCAGTCTTCCACTGGGCTTGTAGCAGAGCAGGAGGTATCATTAGGACTTTGGGTCACAGTCTAGAGCTCGTTATAGGCTCCCATTAACCACCCACAGGCTACTGACACAGTGTGGACACACACATACGTGTGCCCGTGCATACACACACACACACACACACACACACGACCACGCAGACACGCATACAGCTGAGATCATGTTCACCATCAAGGACTACTGACGTTGTCATTTTTTGCGCTCTCTTTTTACACTACTGTGGAAAGGATCATTCTTTTCTTTCACTGCTTTGCTAGTGCCACAACACTTGCCATCTGCTTGCCGTGTGTGTGTGTGTGTGTGTGTGTGTGTGTGTGTGTGTGTGTGTGTGTGTGTGTGTGTGTGTGTGTGTGTGTGTGTGTGTGTGTGTGTGTGTGTGTGTGTGTGTGTGTGTGTGTGTGTGTGTGTGTGTGTGTGTGTGTACGCTTGCCGCCAGATTTTTTAATAGAGCATGTGAGTTCACACACGTGATCTTTGTTTACTAAAGATATCCAAGATATCCGTGCTCTATGTTTGCATGTACAGTTTTACATGAGATGCACCAGTTCTTTTGTTGTAATTGAGTGTTTTGGAAAAAGAAAATCTATGAAAATAACTATACAAAATGGCCTTTAAAAAAAATTCACTGATTTCTTGGAATTTGTGCGATGCCTTAAGATATTGACTTGTTCTCTCTTTTTGTGTCCGTGTACAATGTTTTCTTTGCATAACTTCATTTATGAGGGAAACAATTTTAGGACTCCGTGGTCAATCAGATGAAAGCCTGACTGAAGTTCTGATTGTCTGGTAATGCATATTATAGATTACTATTTCTGAATCAAACTACTGATTTTTAAATAAAGATTCTTACTTAACACTAACTTTCTGCTGAAGTGCTTTTCTTTGCATGAATTACTTTCTCAACATTTTTACAGAAAAGGAGAGGAGAGTTCTCAATAGATCACTCCTCCAGCCTTCCTCTTCTCCTCCTGGCTTCCAACAGTCTCATTCTCAACCCATTAGGGGTAATGTCTGTTTTGTGTGTTGGTGTGACGTTCTAATTGCAGAAGGAGAATATAGCCTGTCGACCACCTGGCAAGTAATTATTACACTTGGCAGAGGATTTGGGAGGCTGAGGTCCTGAACAGGGACAAAGGATCATAGAGAGTTTGGACACATAGAATTAACCCCTAGCATCCTCATAACACTCTAAAGAATCTTGTTCATCCTTATAGTGCACGAAGGAACATGACCGAATGCAACTTCCTGGTCCATGAACTTTGCATATCGCTAAATAAATAACTAAGAAAACCATCTGTGGGTGGCAAGTATAATGAATACAAATATAAACACAACATGTAAAGTGTTGGTCTCATGTTTCATGAGCTAAAATAAAAGATCTCAGAAATGTTCCATATGCACAAAAAGCATATTTCTCAAAAATGCACAAATTTGTTTACATCCCTGCATTTCTCATTTGTCAAGATAATCCATCCATCTGAGAGGTGTGGCATATCAAGAAGCTGATTAAACAGCGTGATCGTTACAAAGGTGCGCTTTGTGCTGGGGACAATAAAAGGTCACTCTAAAATGTGCAGTTTTGTCACACAACACAATGCCACAGATGTCTAACCCAGGACCTCCACATCTGGCTTCTTCACCTGTGGCATCGGCTGAGACCAGCCACCCGATGGAACAGTGTGTTTCCACAACTGAAGAATATCTGCACAAACTGTCAGAAATCGTCTCGGGGAAGCTCATCTGCGTCGTCCTTACCAGGGTCTTGACCTGACTGAAGTTGGTAAATGCTCACCTTTGATTGCCACTGGCACACTGGAGAAGTGTGGAACGTGGTGGCAGTTTCGGTTATGGGAAGGCATAAGCTAAAAATGGAAGCACTCGTGCTCAGGTCTGTTCAATGCTGGTCCGACCAATCGGATTCCACACTTCAAGATTGCTTTGATCACGTGGACTGGGATATGTTCCGCATAGCGTCGAACCACTACATTGATGAATACGAGTTTATTAGCGAGTGCATCGGTGATGTTGTACCCACAGCGTCTATTAAAACATTCCCGGAATGTGACCGGAAACATGACCGAATACAAACAGTGTAGCTATTCCCTCCGCAAGGTAATCAAACAAGCTAAGCGCCAGTATAGAGACAAAGTAGAGCTGCAATTCAACGGCAATGACACGAGAGGTATGTGGCAGGGTCTATGGACCTTGATGTCTCGCTCCCAGACAAACTAAACAACTTCTTTTCTCGCTTTGAGGACAATACAGTGCCACTGACACGGCCCCCTACCAAAACTTGCGGGCTCTCCTTCACTGCAGCCAACATGAGTAAAACATTTAAACGTGTTAACCCCTGCAAGGCTGCAGGCCCAGACAGCATCCCCAGCCGCGTCCTCAGCGCATGCGCAGACCAGCTGGCTGGTGTGTTTACGGACATATTCAATCAATCCTTATCCCAGTCTGCTGTTCCCACATGCTTCAAGATGGCTACCATTGTTCCTGTTCCCAAGAAAGCTAAGGTAACTGAGATAAATGACTACCGCCCCGTAGCAGTCCTTCTGTAGCTCAGTTGGTAGAGCATGGCGCTTGTAACGCCAGGGTAGTGGGTTCGATCCCCGGGACCACCCATACGTAGAATGTATGCATACATCACGTTAAGTCGCTTTGGATAAAAGCGTCTGCTAAATGGCATATTATTATTATTATTATTATAAGCTACGGACAACAAACACAATTGTATTTGATCAATGGCAATTTGAATGCTCAGAGATACCGTGACGAGATCCTGAGGCCCGTTGTCATGCAATTCATCCGCCGCCATCAACTAATGTTTCAGCTTGAAAATGCACAGCCCCATGCTGCAAAGGATATGTACACAATTCCTGGAAGATGAAAATGGCCTCCATACCCACCATGCATGTCACCCATTGAGCATGTTGGAATGCTCTGGATCGACATATATGACAAAGTGTTCCAGTTCCCTCCTTTGCACAGCCATTGAAGAGGAGTGGGACAACATTCCACCGGCCACAATCAACAACCTGATCAACTCTGTGCGAAGGAGATGTGTCGCGCTGCATGAGGCAAATGGTGGTCACACCAGATACTGACTGGTTTTCTGATCCACACACCTACCTTTTTTTAAAGTATCTGTCACCAACAGATCTGTAATCCCAGTCATGTGAAATCCATAGATTAGGGCCTAATTAATTGATTTTAATTGACTGATTTCCTTATTTGAACTGTAACTGAAATTCGCATCTTGTAGCTCTAACTCCAAAAAGTTTTGTGACACTGTAAAGTCCATGGAGAACAAGAGCACCTCCTTCTCTACGGCTGGCCATGCTTTCCTCCTGGCTACTCCAACCCCGGCCAACAGCTCCGCCTCCCAGCAGCTACACGCCCAAGCCTCCCCAGTTTCTCCTTCACCCAAATCCAGACAGCAGATGTTCTGAAAGAGCTGCAAATCCTGGACCCGTAGAAATCAGCTGGGCTAGACAATCTGGACCCTCTCTTTCTAAAACTATCCGCCGCCATTGTTGCAACCCCTATTACCAGCCTGTTCAACTTCTTTTGTATCGTCCGAGATCCCTAAAGATTGGAAAGCTGCCGTGGTCATCCACCTCTTCAAAGGGGAGGACTCCCTAGACCCAAACTTTTACAGACCCATATCCATCCTGCCCTGCCCGTCGAAAGTCTTCGAAAGCCAAGTTAATAAACAGATCACTGACCATTTCAAATCCCACCATACCTTCTACGCTGTGCAATCCAGCTTCCGAGCCGGTCACGGGTGCACCTCAGCCACGCTCAAGGTACTAAACGATATCATAACCGCCATCGATAAAAGACAGTACTGTGCAGCCGACTTCATCGACCTGGCCAAGGCTTTTGTCTCTAACAATCACCGTATTCTTATCGGCAGACTCAATAGCCTTGGTTTTTCTAATGACTGCCTCGCCTGGTTCACCAACTACTTTGCAGACAGAGTTCAGTGTGTCAAATCGGAGGGCATGTTATCCGGACCTCTGGCAGTCTCTATGGGGGTACCACAGGGTTCAATTCTCGGGCTGACTCTTCTCTGTATACATCAATGATGTCGCTCTTGCTGCAGGCGATTCCCTGATCCACCTCCACGCAGACGCCACCATTCTGTATACTTCTGGATCTTCCTTCTGGCCCTTCCTTGGACACTGTGTTAACTCCTCCAAATGAGCTTCAATGCCATAGAACACTCCTTCCGTGGCCTCCAACTGCACTTAAACGCTAGTAAAACCAAATGCATGCTTTTCAATCGTTCGATGCCCGCACCCACCCGCCCGACTAGCACCACCACCCTGGACGGTTCCGACCTAGAATATGTGGACAACTATAAATACCTAGGTGTCTGGCTAGACTAAACTCTCCTTCCAGACTCACATTAAACATCTCCAATCCAAAATCAAATCTAGAATTGGCTTTCTATTTCGCAAACAAAGCCTCCTTCACTCACACCTCCAAACTTACCCTCGTAAAATTGACTATCCTACCGATCCTTGACTTTGGCGATGTCATCTACAAAATAGCTTCCAACACTTCTCAGCAAACTGGATGCAGTCTATCACAGTGCCATCCGTTTTGTTACCAAATCACCTTATACCACACACCACTGCGACCTGTGTGCTCTAGTCGGCTGGCCCTTGCTACATATTCATCGCCAGACCCACTGTCTCCAGGTCATCTATAAGTCTATGCTAGGTAAAGCTCCGCCTTATCTCAGTTCACTGGTCACGATAACAACACCCACCCGTAGCACACGTTCCAGCAGGTATATTTCACTTATCATCCCCAAAGCCAACACCTCATTTGGCCGCCTTTCCTTCCAGTTCTCTGCTGCCAGTGATTGGAACGAATTGCAAAAATCGCTAAAGTTGGAGACTTTTATTTCCCTCACCAACTTTAAACATCAACTATCTGAGCAGCTAACCGATCACTGCAGCTGCACATACTGGCTTGTTTATTGTTTACTCCATGTGTAACTCTGTTGTTGTCTGTGTCACACTGCTTTGCTTTATCTTGGCCAGGTAGCAGCTGCAAATGAGAACTTGTTCTCAACTTAGCCTACCTGGTTAAATAAAGGTGAGAAAAAAAAATGTACTCAGTATTTTTGTTCAGTGTTTGAGATGAGCTATTTGCATACATTGATGCGCCCTCCTACTACTCATGTGACCTTTGAATTTGTGGTGGGTTATATCACTGGCTAGATACATTTTACATTTACATTTAAGTCATTTAGCAGACGCTCTTATCCAGAGCGACTTACAAATTGGTGCATTCACCTTATGACATCCAGTGGAACAGTCACTTTACAATAGTGCATCTAAAACTTAAGGGGGGGGGGTGAGAGGGATTACTTATCCTATCCTAGGTATTCCTTAAAGAGGTGGGGTTTCAGGTGTCTCCGGAAGGTGGTGATTGACTCCGCTGTCCTGGCGTCGTGAGGGAGTTTGTTCCACCATTGGGGGGGCCAGGGCAGCGAACAGTTTTGACTGGGCTGAGCGGGAGCTGTACTTCCTCAGTGGTAGGGAGGCGAGCAGGCCAGAGGTGGATGAACGCAGTGCCCTTGTTTGGGTGTAGGGCCTGATTAGAGCCTGGAGATACTGAGGTGCCGTTCCCCTCACAGCTCCGTAGGCAAGCACCATGGTCTTGTAGCGGATGCGAGCTTCAACTGGAAGCCAGTGGAGAGAACGGAGGAGCGGGGTGACGTGAGAGAACTTGGGAAGGTTGAACACCAGACGGGCTGCGGCGTTCTGGATGAGTTGAAGGGGTTTAATGGCACAGGCAGGGAGCCCAGCCAACAGCGAGTTGCAGTAATCCAGACGGGAGATGACAAGTGCCTGGATTAGGACCTGCGCCGCTTCCTGTGTGAGGCAGGGTCGTACTCTGCGGATGTTGTAGAGCATGAACCTACAGGAACGGGCCACCGCCTTGATGTTGGTTGAGAACGACAGGGTGTTGTCCAGGATCACGCCAAGGTTCTTGGCGCTCTGGGAGGAGGACACAATGGAGTTGTCAACCGTCGAGATGGAGTCACCAACCTTCGAGATCAGTTTCTGAGTCAAAATGCAAGCAGAGATCTACTGCGTTGTTATTTTCAGACCGTTCTGAAATTGTACTTAAACATTTTAGGTATCTGATCACACAGGTATAGATAGTTTGTTGTGCTACGTGTGAGGCACAGCTGAATGAGCATAATCATTTGCTTTTGATTTGTTACTGGACTAATGGCCTGCATCTGATGGTCAGCCGAAGAGGAGAGCGGGATCAGCTGTGAGGGGTGCTGGGAATTATTTGTTGGAATGGAGGAGGGTCCCTTTTTTTGTTGCTGCCCGAGCTAAGTAATATCAGTCTGCTAATACAGGACTAGTAAAGGCCCAGTGCGCTACGTTTGTGATTTTCTTTTCAATGTTTTATTTTTTTCAGATTATTCGGTGCTGCACCACCCCTACTTCCCGCGGCTATGGCCGCAAATAACAACAATGTAAGCTTATCAAAACACTTTGTTATACTATAGTAGGGAGAACCCACATTTTATTTCTTAGAAAACTGTTGAACAAAGTGTTGACAGTACTGGATGACAACTTAAACATGAACTTACACATAAAAAACAGCAGCTTTCTCCTATATTCGTTGAGTCTCTCTCTAGTCATGGTTTTAAACATTTTTAAATCTCACAATATCAACTTTTTCTGTGTGTTCGAGGCTTCTCTTTTCTGGTGTGAGAAACACGAGAAATCACTGTGCGAACACGGTCGTCAGAGCTATCTGATTGGCCCGCGGGGAGGCCAATGATTTGCTCTGTGGGCCTGCCGAATTATACTTTGACACATAAAATTGTTCAAAATGGGAACACTTTGCCTTCCAAGTGCTAGGGTTGCTGAATCAAATGCACCTACCGCCAACAGCTCAAATTTTTAAAAAAGAATAGAAAAAAATAGAAACTTAAGGCTTTATTTAAAACTATTTTTACAGAAATGTTTGGTGATCGACTAGGAATATATATATATATATATATATTTTATAAACCTTGTTGAAAACCTTTTTAATACGTTTCCAATGCCACCCACGACTAATTAGCTCTATTTCTTGAAGCTCCCACTCATTATAACCTTTCGATCTGTTCATATGGATACTCATCTCTCCAACATGTTTTTGGTCCATCCTAAGTGTTCTTGTTTGAAGTAAGTATATGGCTGCCTGTATAAATGCAGCCAAATATATTCTCACACACACAGAGCTTAAGCCAATTAGAGCTAACAAAGAGTCACACTCAGCATGTATCTGTAATATTGTTTTTGAGTAGTTGAACAGTAAAGCTGCGGCATGGAGTGTCTTCTCGTTAATTAGAGGACTCCACAGATTCCGGCATGGCAATTCACTTTTGATGATACACTGTGGTGCATTTAATGAAGTCAACAACTAGAGACGACATTCTTAATATAGGATACCCTGCGTGCTGCGTTCTTTATTATGGAATGCAGCTTTTCCATGTCACGAAGACTGCATTGAACCTGGACATTTTCATGAGAAGTTTATTTTTGCCTTGACAGTGTTTGTGATTTAGCTCAACTAACTCAACTAATTTGTTATGAATACTATACAATTGTAGTTGTCACATTGGTCGAATACAACAGGTAGACCTTACAGTAAAATGCTTACTTAACCAACAACGCAGTTAAGAAAATACCCCTAAAAAAGTAAGAGATAAGAATAACAAATAGCTAAAGAGCAGCAGTAAATAAGCATAGCGGGCAATATACAGGAGGTACCGGTACAGAATCAATGTGTCTATGTAGGTAAAGTTATTAAAATGGCTAGGTGCATAGGTAATAATGCAGAGTAGCAGCGGGGTGGGGGCATTGCAAATAGTCTGGGTAGCCATTTGATTAACTGTTCAAGAGTCTTATGGCTTGGGGGTAGAAGCTGTTTAGAAGCCTCTTGGACCTAGACTTGGCGCTCTGGTACCGCTTGCCGTGATATAGCAGAGAGAACAGTCTATGACTAGGGTAGCTGGAGTCTTTGACCATTTTTAGGGCCTTCCCCTGACACCGCCTGGTATAGAGGTCCTGGATGGCAGGTAGCTTGGACCCGGCGATGTACTGGGACGTACGCACTACCCTCTGTAGTGCCTTGCGGTCGGAGGCTGAGCAGTTGCCATACCAGACAGTGATGCTACCCGTCAGGATGCTCTCGATGGTGCAGCTGTAAAACCTTTTGTGGATCAGAAGACCCATGCCAAATATTTTCAGTCTCCTGAGGGGGAATAGGTTTTGTCGTGCCCTCTTCATGACTGTCTTGGTGTGTTTGGACCAGGTTAGTTTGTTGGTGATGTTGACGCCAAGGAACTTGAAGCTCTCAACCTGCTCCACTACAGCCCTGTCGATGGGAATGGGGACTTGCTCAGTCCTCCTTTTCCTGTAGTCCACAATCATCTCCTTCTCTGTTGCTACCTACCTTTACCACCTGGGGGTGGCCCGTCAGGAAGTCCAGGATCCAGTTGCAGAGGGAGGCGTTTAGTCTCAGGGACCTTAGCTTAGTGATGAGCTTTGAGGGCACTGTGGTGTTGAACGCTGAGCTGTGGTCAATGAATGCCATTCTCACATAGGTGTTATTTTTGTCCAGGTGGGAAAGGGCAGTGTGGAGTGCAATAAAGATCACACTCCACAGACAAACCATATGTGGCAGGGTCGACAGGAAATCCCGGAATACAAGAGAACCAGCCACGTCACGGACACCGACGTCACCCTCAGACAAACTAAACACCTTCTTTGCCTGTTTTGAGGATAATACAGTGCCACCATCGCAGCCCGCTATCAAGGCCTGCGCCCCCTCCTTCTCCGTGGCTAACGTGAGAAAAACATTTAAAAGTATTAACCCTCACAAGACTAAGGCCTAGATGGCATCCCTAGCAGCATCCTTGGAGCATGCGCAGACCACCTGGTTGGCTCCCTATCTCAGTCTGCTATCCCCACATGCTTCAAGATGGCCACCATTGTTCCTGTACCCAAGATAAAAAGATAACTGAACTAAATGACTACCGCCCCGTGGCACTCACTTTTGTCATCATGAAGTGCTCTTTACACTCTTTGCGTAATTCATTCCAATCATTTTAAAGTTAACAGCAGGTATTTTGCATGTAAGTTTAAGTATTTTGATATGTCAAGGATCATATCACCTCCACCTTACCGGCCACCCTAGACCCACTTCAGTTTGCAATGTGCAATGTGCACAATTGGGTCCTGGACTTTCTGATGGGCTGCCCCCAGGTGGTGAAGGTAGGGAACAACATCTCCATTTCGCTGAACACTGGGGCCCCACAAGGGTGCATGCTCAGCCCCCTCCTGTACTCCCTGTTCACCCACAACTGCGTGGCCATGCACGCCTCCAACTCAATCATCAAGATTGCAGACGACACAACAGTGGTGAGCTTAATTACCAACAACGACGAGACAGCCAACAAAACAAAGGAGATGATCTTGAACTTCAGGAAGCGTCAGAGGGAGCACCCCCCTATCCCCATCGAAGGGACAGCAGTGGAGAAGGTGGAAGGTTTTACGTTCCTCGGCGTACACATCACAGACAAACTGAAATGGTCCACCCACACAGACAGTGTGGTGAAGAAGGCGCAACAGTGAAGAAGGCACAACAGCGCCTCTTCAACCTCAGGAGGCTGAAAAATTTGGCTTGTCACCCAAAACCCTAACAAACCTTTACAGATGCACAATCGAGAGCATCCTGTCGGCCTGTGTCATAGCCTGGTATGGCAACTGCACCGCCCTCAACCCCGAGGCTCTCCAGTGGGTGGTGTGGTCTGCCCAACGCATTACCGGGGGCAAACTACCTGCTCTCCATGACACCTACAGCACCCGATGTCACAGGAAGGCCAAAATAAATCAAGGACAGCAACCCCCTGAGCCACTGCCTGTTCACACCGCTACCATCCAGAAGGCGAGGTCAGTACAGGTGGATCAAAGCTGGGACCGAGAGACTGAAAAACAGCTTCTATCTCAAGGCCATCAGACTGCTCAACAGCAATCACTAACTCAGAGAGGCTGTTGTCTACATTGAGACCCAATCACTGGCCACTTTAATAACTCGATAACTAGTCGCTTTAAACAATGCCACTTTAATGCCACTTTAATAATATTTACATATCTTACATTACTCATATCATATGTATATACTGTATTTTATACCATATATTGCACCTTGCCTATGCCGCTTGGCCATCGCTCATCCATATATTGTTATGTACATATTATCATTCACCACTATAGATTTGTGTGTATTAGGTAGTTGTTGGGGAATTGTTACATTACTTGTTAGATATTACTGAGCTTGAAGCACAAGCATTTCACTGCACTCACATTAACATCTGCTAACCATGTGTATTTGACCAACACAATTTGATTTGATTTGATCATCTGTGGCTCTGTTGGTGTGGAATCCAAATTGGAGTGGGTCTAGGGTTTCTGGGATAATGGTGATGTGAGTCATGACCAGCCTTTCAAAGCATTTCATTGCTACATACGTGAGTGCTATGGGTTGGTAGTCATTTCGACAGGTTGCCTTAGTGTTCTTGGGCAAAGGGACTATGGTGGTCTGCTTGAAACATGTTGGTATTGCAGACTCCGACAGGTAGAGGTTGAAAATGTCAGTGAAGACACTTGCCAGTTGGTCAGCGCATGCACCGAGTACACGTCCTGGTGGTCTGTCTGGCCCTGCGGCCTTGTGAATGTTGACTTGTTACTCAAATCGGCTGCAGAGAGCGTGATCACAGTCGTTCGGAACAGCTGATGCTCTCATGCACCTTTCAGTATTACTTGCCTCAAAGAGAGCATAGAAGTTAATTAGCTGGTCTGGTAGGCTCATGTCACTGGGCAGCCCTCGGCTGTGCTCCCCCTTTGTAGTCTGTAATAGTTTGCAAGCCCTGCCACATCCGACAAGCGTCGGAGCCGGTGTAGTACGATTCGATCTTAGTCCTGTATTGCCCCTTTGCCTGTTTGCCTCTTATAAGTTTCCGGGTTAGAGTCCCGCTCCTTGAAAGCGGCAGCTCTACCCTTTAGCTCAGTGCGACTGTTGCCTGTAATTCATGGCTTCTGGTTGGGGTATGTACGTACAGTCACTGTAGGGATGACGTCCTCGATGCACTTATTGATAAAGTCAGTGACGGATGTGGTGTACTCCTCAATGCCATCGGAAGAATCCCAGAACCTATTCCAGCCTGTGATAGCAAAACAGTCCTGTAGTTTTCCATCTGCTTCATTTGACCACTTTTTTATAGACCGAGTCACTGGTGCTTCCTGCTTAAAATTGTGGCTTGTAAGCAGGAATCAGGAGGACAGAGTAATGGTCAGATTTGCCAAATGAAGGGCGAGGGCAAGCTTTGTACGTGTTTCTGTGTGTGCGAGTAAAGGTGGTCTGGAATTATTTTCCCTCTGGTTGCACATTTAACATGCTGATAGAAATTAGGTAAAACTGATTTAAGTTTCCCTGCATTAAAGTCCCTGGCCACTAGGAGCACAGTCTCTGGATGAGCGTTTTCTTTCCTGTTTGCTGTTGGTGGAATACAGCTCATTGAGTGTGGTTTTTGCTCCAGCGTAGGTCTGTGGTGGTATGTAGTCGGCCACAAAAATACCATTGAAAACTCTCTAGTTAGATAGTGTGGTCTACAACTTATCATGAGATACTCTACCTCAGGCGAGCAAAACCTTGAGACTTCCTTAGATATTGTGCACCAGCTATTGTTTACAAATATGCATAGGCCCCCGTCTGTGTCTTACCAGAGGCTGCTGTTCTATCCTGCCGATAGTGTGTAACCCGCCAGCTGTATGTTCTTAATGTCGTCGTTCGGCCACGACTCGGTGAAACATAAGATATTACAGTTTTTAATGTCCCGTTGGAAGGATATCAAATCAAATCGAATCACAGGGATCTGGGCCTGGTCGGGTGTCTGTAGTATATCCCTCGCATCCGACTCATTGAAGAAGAACTCTTCGTCCAATCTGAGGTGAGTAATCCCAGTTCTGATGTCCAGAAGCTCTTTTCGGTCATAAGACACGGTAGCAGCAACATTAAGTACAAAACAAGTTACGAACAACGCAAAAAAACAAAACAAAAATAGTATGGTTGGTTAAGTGCCGATAAGACGGCAGCCCCCCCCCCTCCGACGCCATCTTGAACATACCTACGTATTCAATGAATCACTTAATATGATAGTAACTCCC
Organism: Oncorhynchus gorbuscha; assembly: GCF_021184085.1. Lineage (NCBI taxonomy): Eukaryota > Metazoa > Chordata > Actinopteri > Salmoniformes > Salmonidae > Oncorhynchus > Oncorhynchus gorbuscha. The sequence continues at coordinate 26,081,968 of NC_060186.1, forward strand.
TGGTGTAAACTTATTTACAACCAGGAGTGAGTAGAGGAAGTAATTTAGAGGTCGTCTTTGGGAGATTCATAGTAATTACACAGCATAAAACACATCCAAGTTGTCAAGCAACAACTCATCTCAGTTGCGGTGGGTGTAATGGCTGGGTCTGAGTGAGGAATGTCTGGACAGAGTCAGGTTTGAGCTGCTGGTGTAGCAAATCAAACCACACCCCCTGTCAGTGATGAAGGCTATTTGTGCTTCCTTGTGTCAGAGGTCAGGGTTGTCCTATCTGTGTAGCGGTAGAAACCATGCCCCCCTATCACGAAGGGATGGGCTTTCTACATGCAAGCATACATAACAATGACAAATGGCATAATCAATTGAATTGTCCACAAATCTTGTCTTGGTGTCAGTTAGATGACAATATATCAATCTGTTATGACCCCATTAGGAAGCCCTATTCAGCTTTAAATATAGAGTTTTCCAATAAATTGGGCTTATTACAACATTGTTTTTACAGCAGAAATTATACCAAAATAAATACAACAGTAACATCTGATCCTGGGTGTTAATTTAAATAGACTTAATAAATGTACTATCAATCCACATTATTGTGAAATGTCTAAATCCTTTGCAGGCACATTTAGGATGAACATTGAGATATGAAATAGTTTTCAGGAAATAATAATTAACTTCACCACAAATGAATAGCTCAAGATGCTATGGAGAGCTGATGGAGAGGAAGGCTTTGGGATTGGACCTGAATCGTGTACACAGAGCTAGAATGTGTATAGTATATACTGTGTATGTGTATATACAGTACCAGTCAAAGTTTGGGCACCTACTCATTCAAGGGATTTTCTTTATTTTTAATATTTTCTACATTGTAGAATTATAGTGAAGACATCAAAGCTATGAAATAACACATATGGAATCAGGTAGTAAGCAAAACAGTGTTAAACAAATCAAAATATATTTGAGATTCTTCAGTCTTGAAGGAGTTCCCACATATGCTGAGCACTTGTTGGCTGCTTTTCCTTCACTCTGCAATCCAACTCATCCCAAACCATCTCAATTGGGTTAAGGCCGGGTAATTGTGGGAACTGCAATCGGAGGCTGGTAACTCTAATGAACGTATCCTCTGCAGCAGAGGTAACTTCCTTTCCTGTGTCGGTCCTCATGAGAGCCAGTTTCATCATAGCGCTTGATGGTTTTTGTGACTGCACTTGAAGAAACTTTCAAAATTCTTGAAATTGTCCGCATTGACTGACCGTGTCTTAAAGTAATGATGGACTGTCGTTTCTCTTTGCTTATTTGAGCTGTTCTTGCCATAATATGGATTTGGTCTTTTACCAAATAGGGCTATCTTCTGAATACCATCCCTACCTTGTCACAACACATCTGATTGGCTCAAATGCATAAAAATGGAAAGAAATTCCACAAATGAACTTTTTAAGAAGCTCGTTGAGAGAATGCCAAGAGTGGGCAAAGCTGTCATCGGCTACTTTGAAGAATCTCAAATATGTAGATTTGTTTTCACTCTTTTGGTTACAATATGATTCCATATGGGTTGTTTCAAGGTTTTGATGTCTTCGGTACTTTTCCACAATGTCAAAAAAGTCAAATAAAGGAAAACCCTTGAATGAGTAGGTGTATCCAAACCTTTGACTGGTACAATTGAACGTCAAGCTTGTAGTAGACAAGAGGTCAACCATTTTACTTTCTCTCCTTTGTAAAGAGATATTCTCTGGGTAAAGATTTAAGATGCAACGTTAGTGGTATTAGGGATTAGTGGTATTTGGGTAGAGGTCCTGAGCTCCAAAACGATTGTGAGATCATGTGACACTTAGATTGCACAGGTGGACTTTAACTAATTATCTAACTTCAGAAGGTAATTGGTTGCACCAGATCTTATTTAGGGGATTCATAGCAAAGGGGGTGAATAGATGCACGCAACACTTGTTTTTTAATCAAAAATGAAAAGTTTTCGTTTCACTTCACCAATTTGGACTATTTGTGTTTATCCATTATCATCCAAATAAAAATCCATTTAAAATTACAGGTTGTAATGCAACAAAATAGGAAAAAATGCCAAGGGGGTGAATACTTTTGCAAGGCACTGTAAGTCAATCACTTCAACAATCCCTTTTCTTGCCCATTCTTTAAACCAAGTCATTTTTACCAGGTGTGGAATTGCCATTTCTCCAAATTGGTGAGACTGGATAATTCAGGGAGTTCTCCCAGATGTTGGTACTTAGTGCCATATACAGTGCCTTGCGAAAGTATTCGGCCCCCTTGAACTTTGCGACCTTTTGCCACATTTCAGGCTTCAAACAAAGATAAAACTTTTTTTTTGTGAAGAATCAACAAGTGGGACACAATCATGAAGTGGAACGACATTTATTGGATATTTCAAACTTTTTAACTATTTAAAAACTCAATTATTCAGCCCCTTTACTTTCAGTGCAGAAAACTCTCCAGAAGTTCAGTGAGGATCTCTGAATGATCCAATTGTTACGCACACCTCTATGAAGAGGGAACGCAACACCCTGCTACAACTAAACTCTCTGTGAAGTGAAAAAGGTATGGACTGTAGGTGCAAGTAAGAATGACAACAGGCAGAATGTGGTACCGTTTACAAGGACTTTATTCCTTTACACGGTAATATGGGGAAAAGGGGCTGGACGGAACCAAAGCAAAGAAAGTAAATCTCAAAGCCCCCCTACCTGCCTACCCACTACTTACCTAATTTAGCACCACCTGGTGCCCTAACCAAAATACAGGGGGTGGTCCGCCCAGGTCTTACGTAGTGTGCCTAGACAGTGAATATACTACGGGTATATGTATGCCCGCGGGCCTCTAGCCTAAGCAGTCCCAAGGTGCCTTCCCCTTCTCCCCCTGGGAACAAATGAAACAGAATATTAAACAATTTCAAACAAACTAAGAAACAAAGGACATCATAAGCTCGATCTGAGCAACAAACTCACAAAACATACCAACTCTCAGCAATGAACTCCCAGCAAAATCAACCTCTATCAAAATCTCTCTAGCAAAATCTCTGCAATGACCTCCCAGCAAAACTCTCTAGCAAATCTACCTCCAGCAAAATCTCTCTGCAATGACCTCCCAGAAAATCTCTAGCAAATCTCTCTCCTGAACAGAACACTGGCTTTTATATAGCTTCAGAATGAATGTGTAATTGGAGACAGCTGCATCTTGACGAGGGGGCGGGGTCAGCTCTCCAATTAGCCCTGGAGTCGACGAATCAGCTGCTTGAGGGATTTCAGGAAGCCATTTCCAGAAATAAACACATGCAAATACACAAACTACAACACATAATCTGGGGAACGTAACACGCCCACCACAAAAATTGCAAACCTAGTTTTGCAATAACAAAAGCCAACGCATCCCCAGTTAGTAAACCCGTGAGAGCATCAGCAACCACATTCGCAGAGCCCTTCACATAAGCGATCTGTACATTATATCCTTGTACAATCAGAGCCCACCGCATAAGGCGGCGGTTCTGGTTGTACATTTGTTTCAAGAACACCAATGGATTATGGTCCGTGAAGACCATTACAGGCAAGGCACTGGAGCCCACATATACCTCAAAGAACTGTAAGGCTAGCAATAAAGCCAGAGTCTCTTGTTCAATTGTAGAGTACCTTGACTGACACGAGTTGAACTTACGGGAGAAGAAACTGACGGGCCGATCCACTCCGTCTTCCTGTAAGAGAACCGCACCCACCCCCACTATACTACCATCTACCTCCAACTTACAAAGGTTTGTCAAAGTTGGGGGCGGCAAGCACTGGAGCACTACAAAGTAGTGCTTTATATTAAGAAATAGAGTTCAGAAAATATTTACTAAATAAACTAAAGTAAAAATGAAAAGTAACACCATTAATTAAATAACAAAACAATAATGTGACTATATACAGGGGTACCGGTACCTTAAGTCAAGGTACGGGGGTACAGGTTAGTCAAGGTAATTTGTACATGTAGGTTGGGGTAAAGTGACTATGCATAGATAATAAACAGATGTCGAACTGAATCAGTGCCCAGTGGGTAGTTTCCTCTGGAGACGAGGCTTTATTTACTGTAAAGCTTGTTAGCCTGTAATTTCCCTCAGGTTGCCTAGAGACCACCTGACACCATCTTGCCTGTCAATCCTTCTTGTGTTGACGAATCATATTTAATAGCTAGGCCAAGGTGTCAAGTTGTTGTATTCCCTACTGCATTGCCTGTGAAGAGGGATTTGGTTATATGATAATGGATGCAATATAGTTTTTTTTTTTTCAATTTATCAAAAATATTGTAATGTATAGGCTGCTTCTAAAACAATAGAGCAAGACACCAGAAACAAACTAAACCAGAAAACCCATGTGTGATTTCAGCTAGAAAGAAAGCAGAGGAGCCATGTGGAACTTTATAGGAGGTGGGCTGGAAAGACTCACCTGGTGTGAACAGCAGGAACAGCTGCAGAGGACAGAATGACTCTACTCTTCGTCCCCCACTCTAGCATCCCAAGGTCAGATTGTGTGTGTGTGTGTGTGTGTGTGTGTGTGTGTGTGTGTGTGTGTGTGTGTGTGTGTGTGTGTGTGTGTGTGTGTGTGTGTGTGTGTGTGTGTGTGTGTGTGTGTGTGTGTGTGTGTGTGTGTGTGTGTGTGTGTGTGTGAGACAGAGAGTGTGCGTGTGTGCACGCATGCCTGTCTGTGTGCATGTGTTCGTGAGTGTAAGTCCATCTGTGTGTGTGTGTTGGTTTGCTCTTTCCAGTTCGCTGCTGCAGAGGGAGGTAGATGCTATAAATACATTTACTAGCTATATTTATCTCCCGGCTGTATGACCATGAGCTCTATTCAATCAGATCTGCTTTAGCCGACATCTGCATAGCGGCGTTGGAACTGCATTAGAGCTGTCAAATCCACAAGTGAACACTGCCATTGGTTGCATTAACAGAAATCCCATGCAGCCTGGTTGACAAGTTAAACACTGGAATGTGAGATGTAATCTACACCTCCATTGGGATGATAGAAACCCCTTATTATTTTGTTGAATGATTTAAACATTTGAGCATAATTATTTCTATATAGCCTACAATTTCTCGCTTTGAATATGAACTCGAGTGGGGCGGGTATGACTTCCTGACAATGATGCAAGAACAACTGTTCACCGATGTCACGGCTCCAACACAGTTCCACCGCTGATACCACCAAAACATCCGCTACTCGAGGTGTCTGCTATTGCTGGCTAATGTTTGATCTGATTGAATCAAGGCTCAAGCCTCTGCTCCAGAGATACAAATCAGAGAGACACACACGGGCCCTGATCAACGACTGAATGTTAAATATCCAAGAGGCTATTTATAGAAACAGGGAGTTTTCCCTAGCCACCGTGCTTCTACATCTGCATTGCTTGCTCTTTTTTTTACGTTAAAAAGGGATTTATAAATACTTTTGGTTCAATTTGATTGAGGGAGAGTCCTCAAGTGAGCTTTACTAACCCTATGAGAATGTGTCATGTGTCTTTGAAAGGGTACTTGAGCTTTCCAAAACACTTTTTGTATCTGCTGTAAGTTTTTAAGTAAACTCTGAATATGGTGGGATTTCCATTCCCTGAGAACTAGTGCTGCACATCATTTGGTGCAATAGTATGAATGTTAGCAAGTGCCTGTGTGTGTGTGTCTGTCTGTTCCCTATATTGCTGATCAGCACTCTCTTTATCTTCCAACTGTCTGCATTACTGTCCAAAACCCACCACAAGGCACATTCTCAAATGGGGCTTATTGTACGGCTCACAATTTAATTAAATTCAAATCTGTATCTCGAGGGTGCTATCTATCGATCGCTGGTCTCTCTTTTCTCTCTCTCTCTCTCCCTTAATCTATCTCAATCTCTCTCTCTCCCTCTCTTTCTCTCACCCCATATATGTTTATCTGCGTGTGTGTGTGCTTGTGTGTGTCTCTAGGGTCTCAGATCTTCAACCCCACATCCACTATAAGAAAAACAACTATAGGCAGGGCAACACCTCCTACTGGAGAGTTAATCTATCTACAGCTATCTGTTTGGTCTCCCATCCAGTGTTTTGATGAATGGCAGCCCTGCTTAGCTTTGATATTTGCCAATGAGAGATCTCTTAATGACTAAATAGATTCACTGTTGCTATCAAAGTCATTCCAAAGGGTAGGTTAACAGATCAAATGAAATGTGACCGTACTTTCTAAGTCATCTCATATCATGATGCCATTTAGGACTATATAAGCATTTGCGAAGTCATCAACAGCTATTGTTTTAAATTCATGAAGGCCTGAACAGCATAAGGTAACTCTGGGTCTTCCCTACCTGTGGCGGTCCTCATGAGAGCCAGATTCATCATAGCGCTTCATGCTTTTTCAAATCAAAGTGTATTTGTCACGTGCGTCGAATTCAACAGGTGTGAACCTTACAGTGAAATGCTTACTTACAGGCCCTAACCAACAGTGCAATTTTTAAGTATAAAATAGGTATTAAGTGAACAATAGATAAGTGAGGAAATAAAAACCAACAGTAAAAAGACAGTGAATAATAACAGTTGTGAGCGAAGCTACATACAGTAGCGACTCTATAACAGTAGCGAGGCTACATACAGGCACCGGTTAGTCGGGCTAATTGAGGTAGCATGTACATGTAGGTATGGTTAAAGTGACTATGCATAGATGATAAACAGAGAGTAGCAGTAGCGTAAAAGAGGGGTTGGGAGGACGACAACGACGACACACACAATGCAAAATATTCCGGGTAGCCATTTGATTTACCTGTTCAGGAGTCTTATGGCTTGGGGGTAAACACTGTTGAGAAGCCTTTTGGACCTAGACTTGGCACTCCGGTACCGCTTGCCGTGCGGTAGTTGGGAGAACAGTCGATGACTGGGGTGGGTGGGGTCTTTGACAATTTTTCGGATCTTCTTCTGAAACCCGCCTGGTGTAGAGGTCCTGGATGGCTGGGCCATACATACTACCCTCTGTAGTGCCTTGCGGTCTGAGGCCGAGCAGTTGCCGTACCAGGCAGTGATGATGCTCTCGATGTTGCAGCTGTAGAACCTTTTGAGGATCTAAGGACCCATGCCAAATCTTTTTAGTTTCCTGAGGAGGAATAGGCTTTGTCGTGCTCTCTTCTCTACTGCCTTGGTGTGTTTGGACCAGTATAGCTTGTTGGTGAAGTGGACACCAAGGAACTTGAAGCTCTCAACCTGCTCCACTACAGCCCTGTCGTTGAGAATGGGGGCGTGCTCGGTCCTCCTTTTCCTGTAGTCCACAATCATCTCCTTAGTCTTGGTTACATTGAGGGATAGGTTGTTATTCTGGAAAAACCAGGACAGGTCACTGACCTCCCCCCTATAGGCTGTCTCATCGTTATCGGTGATCAGGCCTACCACTGCTGTGTTGTCTGCAAACTTAATGATGGTGTTGGAGTCGTACCTGGCCACGCAGTCATGGGTGAACAGGGAGTACAGGAGGGGACTGAGCACACACCCTTTAGGGGCTCCCGCGTTGAGGATCAGCGTGACAGATGTGTTGCTACCTACCCGCACCACCTGGGGGTGGCCCGTCAGGAAGTCCAGGATCCAGTTGCAGAGGGAGGTGTTTAGTCCCAGGATCCTTTGCTGAGTGATGAGCTTTGAGAGCACTATGGGGTTGAACGCTGAGCTGTAGTCAATCAATAGCATTCTCACATAGGTGTTCCTTTTGTCCAGGTGGGAAAGGGCAGTGTGGAGTGCAATAGAGATTACATCATCTGTGGATCTGTTTGGGTGGTATGCAAATTGGAGTGGGTCTAGGGTTTCTGGAATAATCGTGTTGATGTGAGCCATTACGAGCCATTCAAAGCACTTCATGGCTACGAGTGCTACGGGTCTGTAGTCATATAGGCAGGTTGCTTTCGTGTTCTTGGGCACAGGGACTATGGTGGTCTGCTTGAAACATGTTGGTATTACAGACTCAATCAGGGACATCTTGAAAATTTGAGTGAAGACACCTGCCAGTTGGTCAGCACATGCCCTGAGCATACGTCCTGGTAATCTGTCTGGCCCGCGGCCTTTTGAATGTTGACCTGTTTAAAGGTCTTACTCACGTTGTCTACGAGAGCATGATCACACAGTCGTCCGGAACAGCTGATGCTCTCATGCATGCCTCAGTGTTACTTGCCTCGAAGCGAGCATAGAAGGAATTTAGCTTGTCTGGTAGGCTCGTGTCACACAATATCACAATTGGTTAGACGCCCGTAAAACTGCAGCCATTTCTTCGGGCGCCATATATTTGTGACTGCACTTGAAGGCGAGTTCTGATGGGCTGTCATTTCTCTTTGCTTATTTGTGCTGTTCTTGCCATAATATGGACTTGGTCTTTTACCAAATAGGGCTATCTTCTGTATGCCTCCCCTTCCTTGTTACAATACAACTGATTGGCTCAAGCCTATTAAGAAAGAAAGAAATTCCACAAATTAACTTTTAACAAGGCACACCTGTTAATTGAAATGCATTCCAGGTGACTACCTCATGAAGCTGGTTGAGAGAATGCCAAGAGTGTACAAAGCTGTCATCAAGGCAAATAAAAATTTGTTTAACACTTTTTTTGATTCCATATGTGTTATTTCATCATTTTGATGTCTTCACTATTATTCTACAATGTAGAAAATAGTAAAAATAAAGAATAATCTTTTTGACTGGTACTGTATATATAATTTATTTTTACTAGGGGGTGCTACAGCACACTCAGCACCCCTACGTCCCGTATCTATGACTGGGGAGATCATTCTCTACAGAGTGTTAGGGAATAGGTTAGGTTAGTTTAGATGGCACAGTTGATGCCAATTGGGACGTCCCTACCCTAACCCATAACCCTAACCTTAACCATTATCTTAACCATTTTCAATGTTAACTTCCACAGGGTAGGGACATACCAAAGGTCCTGATTAACATGGGCCCTTCTCACAGATCTTAAATAAAGTTACAGACCAGGTAACTAGGCCTAAGACCCCTAGACATAATGAGTGCAGCAAAACCAGTAGGCTAATTAACAAGAGCCACTGACTGTCAACACACACATACAGTACACTTCCATGGACACACACACACATACACTCTCTAACAGGAGATGGATGATCAGTTATACCTGGTCTATTAAGTTACTATTTAAGCAGGAGTAGTGCCCTTGATTTTACAATCTGAAATGTTTGAATTTCCAACTTTAATTACTGAACAAGTAATTACATTATTGCCACCAGTCAGCATTCTAAATGGCAGCATTATGACACTGTTTATAACTTTGTGAAATGTTTGGCTTAGCGAAAGCTATATGTCCTGGCACCACAGAACGCCTATCCTTGATTCGATAGGAAGCCACATAGACATGTTACAATTTCAGCACCATGGACAGCGGTCCCTAGTCTATAGGAGAGAACAGTATGCATACTGTGCAGTAATGTGGACAAAAATAGCACCTGGTCATGGACAGCACTATACATTCTTCTGAATACTAAGAGCACATGTAAGTAATTACAATATGTGGCTTATTCAATTTGCGCCGTGTAAGCGTCAATACAATTAACTGTATTCCCTATACCAGAGGCATTCTTTAATTCATATCTGTGCATATTCATGTCTCCCTTTTCCAAAAGCCTGTGTATTCATAAACATGAGTCCTGCTGTGTGTACCTGGAAGCACAGAGACATCACACAGTAAAATACATATTCTACCCAAGCTTATTTCTCATTATGGTAATTATACATTCCTTCCACAGTGGACGGGAAATAATGCATTCATTCATTAAGTCGTTATTGTAATAATTTGATCTGTTCAACAATGATGGGAAATGGTCAGATAGAGATTTTTATTTTTATCGCTTTATAAAAATGGAACCTTCTGCTGTTTGGGTGGCCATGTCTTTGTGTGGAATGGCACTCTGTCCCCCGGGGCTCTACTGAGGTAATAGGGTGCTATTTCAGATGCATGTAAACCTGGGTTTCCATGACCTTCTCATGTTATTGATTCTTGTTATGGTAAGGTTTTGGCTAGGGTTAGGGATGTGGGTATGGCTTGGAGTAGGGTTGACCCAGGGTGTGGACATTTGGCTTAGGGTTGTGGTTGAGGCTAGGGTTAAGGTTTAACCGGGATGTGGACATGAAGCTAGGGTTAGGGTTGTGGCTAAGGTTAAGGTTGATTTGGGATGTGGAAATGAAGCTACACTGTAAATAAATATGTTGTTGATTAAACATACAATTTTAAGGCAACCAGCTACAATAGGATTGTGTGTTTGCTCAACATTTGGGCATATAAATGAACCAACACACATTCTCATGTTGAATTGTATGTTCACTCAACCTAAAATCTACCTTATTTGCATATTTTCCAGTGTGCCTTTCAAGTGAATTGTACTTTCCACCAATGACTGTATTTATTAGTGACATATATGGTTGTTATATTCAATGTCTTTCAGTGTCACGCCCTGACCTTAGAGATACCTTTTATTCTCTATGTTTGGTTAGGTCAGAGTGGGAAAGTCTATGTTTTTGGGTTTTGTGGGATCTTGTTTGGTGTCTGTACCTGACAGAACTGTGCGCTTTCGTTTTTGTTGTTTTTTGGTGTCATCGATGAAATAACGATGTACGCCTACCACGCTGCGCCTCGGTCGCTCTCTACAAACGAGAGCTGTTACATTCACTCCCGTAGCTGTCATGTTTTGTCTTATATTGTCTTGTCATTTTGCTTTCCCTTCTGTTCGTTTTCCCCCTGCTGGTCTTATTAGGTTCGTTCCCTTTTTTCTCTCTCCCTCCCTCTCTCTCTTCTCTCTATCGTTCCGTTCCTGCTCCCAGCTGTTCCTATTCCCCTACTCAATCATCTAGTCTTTTCACACCTGTTCCCTATCTTGCCCTCTGATTAGAGTCCCTATTTCTCCCCTTGTTTTCCGTTTCTGTCCTGTCGGATCCTTGTATATTGTTCGCCGTGCTGTGTCTTTGTCTCGCCCTGTCGTGTCTTGTTTCCCTCAGATGCTGCGTGTGAGCAGGTGTCTGAGTCTGCTACGGTCGGTGCCTTCCCGAGGCAACCTACAGTTAATGGTCGAGTCTCCAGTCTGTCCTCGTCACTACGAGTGGAATTAAGTTTTTTATGTTTTGTTTTCTGCTCTGATTGTCCAGGAGTATTGCCTATTTCCTTTACTGGAATAAAGACTCTGTTTTCGCCAAGTCGCTTTTGGGTCCTCATTCACCTGCATAACAGTAGCCTTCACCAAGTGAGTGTCTTAGTGCCTGATTCAGACTTAGGAAATCTATTCATTTTATACACTTTTTTTATTTAAGCATTTCTCAGTAGTTGGAATCCAGATTTATTGTATGCGTGTGTGTAACTGACTTTGCAGGTGTGGCTCCCTTGCACACACTGAATAAATGTCATTCAGTCGCTGAAAACCCTCCCATTTGCTGGGTTTTCATTCAATATGGTTTTCAATACAATTCGCTAAAGCCATTCCTTTAAATACAGTGTCCCTTTTAAAGTTGCAATATGTAGCTTTTTGGGCAACCCGACCAAATTCTCATAGAAATGTGAGTGACAAGAAATGTTAAAGTGACAAGAAAAAGTGTGTGGACCCTTTGGAATTACCTGGATTTCTGCATAAATTGGTCATCAAATTTGATCTTCATCTAAGTCACAACAATAGACAAACATAGTGTGCTTAAACTAATAACATGCAAATGATTGTATTTTACTTGTCTATATTGAATACATCATTTAAACATTCACAATGTAGGTTGGAAAAAGTATGTGACTAAAAAACTAATTGGAGTCAGCTAACCTGGAGTCCAAACAATGAGACGACATTGGAGATGTTGGTTAGAGCTGCCTTGCCCTATTAAAAAACACTAACAAAATTTGAGCTTGCTATTCACAAGAAGCATTGCCTGATGTGAACCATGCCTCGAACAAAAGAGATCTCAGAAGACCTAAGATTAAGAATGATTGACTTGCTTAAAGTTGGAAAGGGTTACAAAAGTACCGCTACAAGCCTTGATAAGTCCACGGTAAGACAAATTGTCTATAAATGGAGAAGGTGGAAACTGTTGGAGACTGTCGCTACTCTCCCTAGGAGTGGCCGTCCTGCAAAGATGACTGCAAGAACACAGCGCTGAATGCTCAATGAGGTTAAGAAGAATCCTAGAGTGTCAGCTAAAGACTTACAGAAATCTATGGAACATGGTAACATCTCTGTTGACGAGTCTACGGTACGTAAAACACTCAACAAGAATGGTATTCATGGGAGGACACAACGGAAGAAGCCACTGCTGTCCAAAACATTACATCACGTTTGAAGTTTGCAAAGGTGCACCTGGATGTTCCACAGTGTTATTGGCTAAATGTTCTGTGGACAGATGAAACTACAGTTGAGTTGTGTGGAAGGAACACACAACACTATGTGTTGAGAGAAAAAAAGGCACAGCACACCAACATCAAAACCTCATCCCAACTGTAAAGTATGGTGGAAGGAGCATCATGGTTTGGGGTTGCTTTACTGCCTCAGGGCCTCGACAGCTTGCTATCATCGATGGAAAAATGAATTCCCAAGTTTATCAAGATATTTTGCTGGAGAATGTTAGGCTATCTGTCTGCCAGTTGAAGCTCAACAGAAGTTGGGTGATGCAACAGGACAACGAAATTAAACACAGAAGTAAATCAACAACAAAATGGCTTCAACAGAAGAAAATACACCTTCTGGAGTGTCCCAGTCAGAGTCCTGACCTAAACCCGATTGAGATGCTGTGGCATGACCTCAAGAGAGCAGTTCACACCAGACATCCCAATAATATTGCTGAACTGAAACAGTTTTGTAAAGAAGAATGATCCAAAATTCATCCTGACCGTTGTGCAGGTCTGATCCGCAACTACAGGAAACGTTTGGTTGAGGTTATTACTGCCAAAGGAGGGTCAACAAGTTATTAAATCCAAGGGTTCACATACTTTTCCCACCCTGCACTTTGAATGTTTACACGGTGTGTTCAATAAAGACATGAAAACATATAATTGTTTGTATGTTGTTAGTTTAAGCAGACTGTGTTTGTCTATTGTTGTGACCTTGATGAAGATCTGATCAAAATGTATGACCAATTTATGCAGAAATCCAGGTATTTCCAAAGGGTTCACATACTTTTTTGCCACTGTATAGAGCTGTCATTCTCATTGAAAGCAAGTCTAAGAAGCGGTAGATCTGTGCTATTTCTATGCCTCCCGTTCTTAAGTTTTGCTTTTGTTCTTTTACTTTCGGTTTTGTACACCAGCTTCAAACAGCTCAAAATAAAATATTTTAGGTTATGGAGAAGATATTTAAGTGGTTTAGATGACACAAGGATTCTCTACACTATACTTGCTTGTTTTGTCACATATATATGGAAATTAGGCAAACTATTATAACTTGAGCAACAAGGAAATGATTTCTGCATAGTGCATCTTTATTTAGACAAATTTACTAGGAATAGGTGTCATTGGAAGAAAGCAATCTGATTCATCCTGAAAGTTATTCAATCCATGAAATATTGTTAGGTGAACGAAGTGTACAATAGGGGTTGAACAATAGTCCTATAAATCTACCCTAATCCTCACTATTCACAACGGTCCAGTCATGGTGAACTGTGCGCCAGGCCCCAGGTTTCAACTGCTATGTATGAGTCAAATAGGCAACATGTCCAAAATGATTGCGCAACTTGTAATGTGCAAGCCTAATATGATCCACTATCGCGAGCGACCCTCCGGAACAACCACACGGACACGATGCAAAATGTACGTTACAAACTGAAGGGAACTAATAGTCACTGCAATAAGGTGACAGCTATTATGTATGTGGGTTTTACCAGTATTTAATAAGATAGACAAGCAATTGACATTAGACCGGTGGAAATCTGTTCGTTGGTCTGATGAGTCCAAATTTGCGATTTTTACTTCCAACCGCCGTGTCTTTGTGAGACGCAGAGTAGGTGAACGGATGATCTCCTCATGTGTGGTTCCCAACGTGAAGCATGGAGGAGGCGGTGTGATAGTGTGAGGGTGCTTTGCTGGTGAAACTGTCTGTTATTTATTTAGAATTCAACACTTAACCAGCATGGTTAATTGCAGCATTCTGAAGCAATACGCCATCCCATCAGGTTTGCGCTTAGTGGGACTATAATTTGCTTTTATACAGGACAATGACTCAACACACATCCAGGCCGTGTAAGGGCTATTTGACCTAGAAGGAGAGTGATGGAGTGCTGCATCAGATGACCTGGCCTCCGCAATCACCCAGCCTCAACTCAATTGAGATGGTTTGGGATGAGTTGGACTGCAGAGTGAAGGAAAAGCAGCCAACAAGTGCTCAGCTGTTAGAAAAGCATTCCAAGTGAAGCTGGTTGAGAGAATTCCAAGAGTGTGCAACGTTTCAAGGCAAGGGGTGGCTACTTAAGAATCTCAAATATAAAATATATTGATTTGTTTAACACTTTTTGGATATCGACATGATTCCATATGTGTTATTTCATAGTGTTGATGTCTTCACTATTATTATACAGTGTAGAAAATAGTACAAATAAAGAAAAACCCTTGAATGAGTCAGTGTGTTCAAATTGTTCACTGGTAGTGTATATCACAAGGCCTTTCTTTGAGGGCCTATTTGCCTCCTAATGGTCCTGCTACACTACATACATCGGGTGTCCGGCATTGCCATCGGCCATTGAGGGAATTCTTCTTTTGAAATCAATGAAAGCTGCTCTACTACCTGTGTTGTGTTGTTTATGAGATTTGTGAAGTCAAGAAGCTACCAGCTAACACAAACCCGAGCTAGCTAGCTACATTTACTATGTAGCCAACAATTGGGAACTTTTCATCTTCTGCAACCTGCATTGAGAATGAATTCCGGGGTAGGGGAGATTAATTGTTGAGACTACCTGAGTCATATAAACTGGAATACCCATCTCAGTAATGGGTGCAATAAATACAGCTACTAACAGATTGGATTAGTTTAGAATAAATTGTTATTTATGTTTGTGTAGCGTAAGATTAACAACAAACCAACCAATGTAAAAACACAGGTATTGAAACAAACAATTCTGAAAATCTACTGGGAAATATAATGATGGGCGTGGTTTTGAGTGGGTCATTTGAGTGGGTAAACAAACTTGAAACATTAGCTAATATTGTCGTCCTTTTGAACTCATTTGGCTTTTTGTAGTGTTGCCTTCCAAAGTCGAGCATGACATTTTCATTTTAAGGGTTTGGTTAGGGTTGTGGTTATGGCTAGGAGTATGGTTGAAATGAGGTGTGGTCGTGAAGTTAGGGCTGTGTTTGAGGCTAGGGTTTAACAGGGATGTAGACATCAAGCTAGGGTGGGGAGGGTTAGGGTTGTGGTTGAGGCTAGGGTTTAACAGGGATGTAGACATCAAGCTAGGGTGGGGGGGGTTAGGGTTGTGGTTGAGGCTAGGGTTTAACAGGGATGTAGACATCAAGCTAGGGTGGGGGGTTGGGGTTGTGGTTGAGGCTAGGGTTTAACAGGGATGTAGACATCAAGCTAGGGTGGGGGGGTTAGGGTTGTGTTTGAGGCTAGGGTTTAACAGGGATGTAGACATCAAGCTAGGGTGGGGGGTTAGGGTTGTGTTTGAGGCTAGGGTTTAACAGGGATGTAGACATCAAGCTAGGGTGGGGGGTTAGGGTTGTGTTTGAGGCTAGGGTTTAACAGGGATGTAGACATCAAGCTAGGGTGGGGGGTTAGGGTTGTGTTTGAGGCTAGGGTTTAACAGGGATGTAGACATCAGGTCCTGTGTAGCTCAGTTGGTAGAGCATGGCGCTTGTAACGCCAGGGTAGTGGGTTCGATCCCCGGGACCACCCATACGTAGAATGTATGCACACATGACTGTAAGTCGCTTTGGATAAAAGCGTCTGCTAAATGGCATATATATATATATAGGTTTAGGTTCAGATTTAAGGTGTTAGGACCAAGATTAGTTTTACATCTTGACTTAAAAACTATGCTCAATGGTGAATCTCTTAGCTAAATCTGGGTCTGGGAAATCAACCGAACTGCTATAACGTGCCTCTTCTCCAGTACTCATTCCAGAGCTGTGATGCTGTGAGAGTAGCTAAGGAGCTTCTGATCAAATCCAGCCACGCAGCCTGAGGGGAGCAGAGAGAGAGACAGGCAGGAGGGAGCACAGCCTCTGCACGCTACAGAGATTAGCTACGTACACAGAGACACATCACATGCATGCAAAAGCACACACACACACACACAGACTGACACTAACACAGACATACTTGCACGCACACTCTCCAATAACCATGCAAGATAGAACAGAACTGGAGACATTGTCGGAACTGATGAGCAAGTACATAAGCAACTTTACCGGCAAGGCAAAGAACTTATCCCCAATTGTTTCCAGTATGAAGAGAGGGACAGGCAAAGCTCTGTCCTGCGCAGCCTCTTCCTGTGTATGACTGTACCAGACCCAACATTATTATTCCACACTCTACACACACCTCCATCACAGCAGCTGAGCCACATAATTCTGCCTCTGTGTATCTGTCCTCCATGGGGACACTGTATCATCATCCCACTGGGCGGCTACCAACCGATGGTGATTGCTGGGCTCACATGACTCATCTGGCAATGGAGTGTGTGTGTGTGTGTGTGTGTGTGTGTGTGTGTGTGTGTGTGTGTGTGTGTGTGTGTGTGTGTGTGTGTGTGTGTGTGTGTGTGTGTGTGTGTGTGTGTGTGTGTGTGTGTGTGTGTGTGTGTGTGTGTGTGTCTCGTGTCGTGTGTGCTGTTGTTTGCATGAATCTGTGTGCGGGGGCTTCAGTGATTCAGTGAATCACTATGTCTGGCTATACCATGTCAGCCACACCAGCTGACCTTTCTATGAAGGTATAGGTGCGGCAGCCTAGTGGTTAGAGTGTTGGACCGAAAGGTTGCAAGTTTGAATTTCTGAGCTGACAAGGTACAAATCTGTCGTTCTGCCCCTGAACAGGCAGTTAACCAACTGTTCATAGGCCGTCATTGAACTGACTTAACTGACTTGCCTGGTTAAATAAAGGGGAGAAAAAAACTAAAAGCCAATTGCACATCCAGACAGACGTGCCTTGGTGAGGTGTGTGGAGGAAGGCGCACAGCTCAGTGTTAACCCTCCCACTGCTGAAGTGGCAGCTACTGTTTCCTTTGTTAAAGCTGTAGATTTGGTTAACACACAAGTGGGTACCCAGCATTTTAAATCATTCAGGATAACACGAAAAACAGTTTGACTACAAATTGAATGTGTGGTTCTGGGGAAAGTTAGCTGGCATGCCTACCAACCAAAAGCCCTTGGTCCGTTCCAACCAAATTGCTTATCCCTTTCCTGCATTGAGCTCCAACTCCCTAACCCCATTCTGTTCCTCGAACCTGTAGGTGCAGTTGACCTATAAGGCGAGGAGGACATGTCCCCCCCCTCCAATATTCCAGTGGGCTATTTTGTCCTCCCCAATCGTTATTCTTTCCACTGAATGCGCCGGTTAGTTCATAGAACCGAGGTTACAAGTGTTATGTTTCGTGTGTTTCATAACCACGTCTTTATAACGATTCATAATGATGAGATGGGATACAGGAATTGGTTCAACCATTTATCTAGATTGTGCGCATCTCAACACATGCAAACCCACATGATAATCTGCGGCACAACCCCAAGACATAACTCCTCCCCTCCTACATAAATTATGAACAGCAGTCCTGAGAAGGTGACTGTGAGCCCCTAGGTGATGACTGCTGGGTTAGGGCGTCACCCAGTAACAGTTCTGGACCACTCGTGACTGGTGGTTCTGTCTATGTTGCTTTACTCAACAGTAAATGATCTGTGTCCCATTTCCAGGTGACATCCTCTGCAGTCTAAACAGTGTAGGACACAGGACCAGTCTGACGATGACCGTAGCAGGAACATCCTTTGGTCCTTTTAATAAGGTAGTTCCTAGCTATGCTTCGTGGTCTGCACGAACCTCACCGCCAGCCCGTTGGTAGATGGATCATATGGTGCAGACCTGATGTACTGTACGCCATTCACCTCTAGGAACGTGGCCATTTCTTGGGACACTAACTGCGGTCCGTTGTCAGTAACCAGTTGGAGTGGCGAGCTAAACCGACTAAACACTTCTCCAAGGTCTTCTCTAGCCACTTGCTACGAGTATCCACGACCACGACAAACATTCTGTCTTCGAATGTACATGCAATGTCGACGTGTATGCGTTGCCACACCTCCTCCAGCCAATCCAAAGGTTGAAGGGGTGCAAGTTGAGGTACGTTGCAGAACTTTTTGGAACGAGGAACATGTTTTTGCTTTCTCCTCAATACTTCCATCCAGGCCGCAAGAAGTAGCTTTGTTCGATTTCCTTCATGCAAACCATTCCACTATGACCCGAGTGTAGCTGCTGCAACACCGGTTTCCCCAATGAAGGCAGAATGATCAATTATGTGACCAAAAGTATGTGGGCACTTGCTCGTCAAACACCTCATGCCAAAATCATGGGCAGTGATATGGAGTTGGTCCTCCCTTTGCTGCTATAAGATCCTCCACTCTTCTGGGAAGGCTTTCCACTGTTGGAACATTGCTGCTATAAGAGCCTCCACTCTTCTGGGAAGGCTTTCCACTGTTGGAACATTGCTGCTATAAGAGCCTCCACTCTTCTGGGAAGGCTTTCCACTGTTGGAACATTGCTGCTATAAGAGCCTCCACTCTTCTGGGAAGGCTTTCCACTGTTGGAACACTGCTGCTATAAGAGCCTCCACTCTTCTGGGAAGGCTTTCCACTGTTGGAACATTGCTGCTATAAGAGCCTCCACTCTTCTGGGAAGGCTTTCCACTGTTGGAACACTGCTGCGGGGAGGTGCTTCCATTCTGCCACGAGCATTAGTGAGGTAGGGACTGATGTTTGGCGATTAGGCCCTGGCTCGCAGTCAGCGTTCCAATTCATCCTTAAGGTGTTCGATGGGTTTGAGGTCCTGGCTCTGTGCAGGCCAGTCAAGCACTTCCACGCCGATTTCGACGAACCATTTCCGTATGGACCTTGCTTTGTGCGCGAGGGACTTGTCATGCGGAAACAGTAAAGGGCTTACGCCAAAAAGTTGGAAGCACAGAATCGTCTAGAATGTCATTGTATGCTATAGCATTAAGATTCCCCTTCATTGGAACTAGCCCGAACCATGGAAAACAGCCCCAGACTATTATTCTTCCTACAGCAAACTTTACAGTTGGCACAATGCATTAGGACATGTAGAGGTCTCCTGGCATCCACTAAACCCAGATTTGTCCATTGGACTGACAGATGGTGAAGCGTGATTCATCACTCGAGAGAACACGTTTCCACTGCTCCAGAGTCCAATGGCGGCGAGCTTTACACCTCTCCAGCTGATGCTTGGCATTACACACGGTGGTCTTAGGCTTGTGTGTGTCACTTCAGATAACACTGGGCCGTTTCTGTTGTTTCTCTGCACTTGTGTTGAAGTGACTGGTGCTAAGTAGAAGATATCCACTTGGAGTGACTCCGGCTTGACCATAGGTAGTGGAAACCTGGAAAGTCTATCTGCGTTGCAGTTTTTACTTGCGGTACTTGATGTCCTAGGTGTGTGCTGACATTAACAAAGCACATTTTTTTATTCTGCTTGCAGTAAGTAATGAAATCCCAGTATGCCGTCCAAAGATGGTCATCAGCGGACGAGGATCTGTAAGAAGGATGAACTTCCTCCTACTCAGATACTGGGGGAACGTACGTACTCCAAAAATGTTGCTAAGGGATTCTTGTTCTATCTTTGTGTAGTAACTTTATGCTTTGTTCAATGTCCTCGATACGAAAGTGATCCGCTTCTCATCACCGGAAGTCATGACATGGGACACAACTGCTCCCACACCATATGGACGAGTATCACAAGCTAGTTGGATGGGCAATGACAGGTCAAAGTGTGTCAATGCCTCAGATTTCAGGAGTGTTTCCTTGGTTTTTACAAATCATGGCATTGTTCTGTCTATTTCCACGTTTGACGAAGCAACTGATGCAGCGGTTTCGGCTTTGTCGCTAAGCTCGGGATAAAGTGTACGTGGTAATTCAGTAACCCCAGGAAAGAACGTAGTTGGCGGACATCTGAGGCGCTGGGACGCGCAAGATAGCCTTGACCGTGGCGATGAGGACGTGCCCAGGGTATTCAACCAATGATTGGAAGAATGCAAATGTCTACTTATGAACTCGCAGTCCGTAGTCCTTCAATCTCTCTAAGGTCGCATCCATGATCTTGAGAAGGCCCTCTGTCCTTTCCAGTAACTATGATGTCGTCCAGGTAGCATTTTCCTCCTGGCAATCCACTCAGGATTTGGTCCATAACCCTCTGGAACAGCTCTGGCACACTTGTGATTCCAAACTGTAGACGATAGTACCTGAAGAGCCCCTTGTGTGTCACGACGATCAGCAGCTTTTTGGACTTTTCATCCACCTGCTAGGCAGAGGTACAATTTGCTGAACTTTAGACCCCCCAGCTAAACCCACAAAAAGGTTGTCAATGTGTGATAGCAGATACTGCTCAGTAGACTACACAGGGTTAAACAGTTTGGATTTAAGTATAGCTTTTGTATGACTGAAGGCTTTATTGCAGTGATCATCAACTAGATTCAGCCTCGGGCCGATTACAACATAGACTGCAAATTGACGACAAGAAGGCCAAACAGATTTTTAATTTCAAGCCTTGCTTATATTTGTTAGGTTACTTGTTAGATATTACTGCACTGTCGGGAACTAGAAGCACAAGCATTTTTCTACACTCGCATTAACATCTGCTAACCATGTGTATGTGACCAATAAAA
This sequence comes from Oncorhynchus gorbuscha, assembly GCF_021184085.1. Taxonomy (NCBI): domain Eukaryota; kingdom Metazoa; phylum Chordata; class Actinopteri; order Salmoniformes; family Salmonidae; genus Oncorhynchus; species Oncorhynchus gorbuscha. Next base: position 26,102,809 of record NC_060186.1, read on the forward strand.
TTTGATTTGATATTTGTACGCGATCAGTGTCTCTCTATTATGCGTGGGAATAGTTGAACTTGGGAATTTCTAAAATTAAAATCAATTGGGGCTGATTTGCTGGTGTTTTTACAGTCTATTGTGTCCAGCAATGGAGAATTATTTTTTTTGAAAACATGATTATTTTTCTCAGACTTGGGGGGCCAAATAAAAACACCTGCGGGCCGCCCCAACAGGTGTCTTTTATACTGATAACAAGTTCAAACAGGTGCCATTAATACAGGTAACGAGTGGAGGACAGGTCATTCACGACCACGCCCCGAGCCACTTTAGCTCTGCATTAAAGTTTCAGATAGGTAGCATTGTAAAGGGATGTATGGCACATCATTAAGATGTACGTAAGCCTGAACACATGTTTTTTCTCTGCCTGCCCCACCAAACACCCACTGTAGAATTATAAATAGCACATATTCTCATGTACTGTAATTGTTTTTATAGCGGAGTTGCTAAGCAGAGCAGAAGTGAGACTACAGTTAGGCTGCAGTAAATGCCTGGCCTGTTAGTCTGGATAGTCATCTGGGTGGGTTGGCTACTATAAATACTATATCCGGAAAGGATCAAAAGCTTGCAATGACTCAAATTGCCAATAAATATACATTACCATACCTGGATATTTTTAGGTGTTTCTAGGGCAAGGCTTGTTGTCTCTCTCTCTCTTTCTCTCTCTTACACACTCCCTCTCTCTATCGCTCTCTCTCTTTCTCACACACACACACACACACACACACACACACACACACACACACACACACACACACACACACACACACACACACACACACACACACACACACACACACACACACACACACACACACACACACACACACACACACACACACACACACACACACACACACATATCAGCCTGTACGGCCTGACACTGCTGTCCTCACAGGCTTCAGAAACATGCTGCCTCTGCACTGCAGACCGTCCCACAGCAGTGAGTTACACACACACACACACACACACACACACACACACACACACACACACACACACACACACACACACACACACACACACACACACACACACACACACACACACGCACCAGCCTGTACGGGCTGACACTGCTGTCCTCACAGGCTTCAGAAACATGCTGCCTCTGCACTGCAGACTGTCCCACAGCAGTGAGTCACACACATGCTCACATATTTCGATTACAATGAAATAGAAGACCAGAGGAAATACATTTACAGATGAGGTTAGAAATGAGACTGGCGTTCTCCTGTGATCCAGTCTGATGTATAAAACATGACAGGGGACGTAACAGTTCTCTACAGACATGCCTGTCTGACCTGTGTGGTGTTGTCACCCTATTTAAAGCTGAAGAAGACCAATGTATTATTCAGGGATGCAGTAAGCAGATGTACTGTACGTAGCGCCCAGAGCAGAGCTGGATCTACATGGAATGGAAAAAGGGGGAACTGAGGAAGTAGTAGTGTGCACGTGTGCTCCTTGTTGTGCGCGTGTTTTTGGGGTGTGCACGTGCAGATGTGAAATATGTCTGTGTGTGTGTCTGTTATCAGGGCTGATGGATCAACAGTGACAGTGTCTTGAGGAGAGTGGGCAGGGAGACCATAGGATCCTCTCTCCCAGTCTCTAACACAATGACATCACTGCTGCTCACCGCCAAACTGACCTTTATTTACAATGCACTGTAGCTCTGCATCCCACCTGAGACAGAGCATCCCCTGTGTGTGTGTGCGCCCACGTTCATGCACGTGTGTGTGTGCTACACACAATACCCCATAATGACAAAGTGAAAACAGGTTTAGACATTTTGCATATTTATAAAAAATGAAAAACACCTTATTTACATAAGTATTCAGACCCTTTGCTACGAGACTCGAAATTGAGCTCCGGTGCCTCCTGTTTCCATTGATCATCCTTGAGATGTTTCTACAACTTTATTGGAGGCCACCTGTGGTAAATTCAATTGATTGGACATCATTTGGAAAGGCACATACAGGTCTATATAAGGTCCCACAGTTGACAGCGCATGTCAGAGCAAAAACCAATCCATGAGGTCGAAGGAATTGTCCATAGAGCTCCGAGATAGGATTGTGTCGAGGCACAGATCTGGGGAAAGGTTTAAAAAAATGTCTGCAGCATTGAAGATCCCCAAGAACACAGTGGCCTCCATTAATCTTAAATGGAAGAAGGTTCGAGCAACCAAGGCTCTTCCTAGAGCTGGCCGCCTGGCCAAACTGAGCAATCGGGGGAGAAGGGTCTTGGTCAGAGAGGTGACCAAGAACCCGATGGTCACTCTAACAGAGCTCCAGAGTTCCTCTGTGGAAATGGGAGAACCTTCTCTGCACCACTCCACCAGTCACACCTCTATGGTAGAGTACAACCAAGATTCTCTGGTCTGATGAAACCAAGATTGAGTGCATTGGCCTGAATGCCAAGCATCATGTCTGGAGGAAATCTGGCACCATCTCCACAGTTAAGCATGGTGGTGGCAGCTGTGGGGATATTTTTCAGCGGCAGGAACTGGGTATGTAGGTAAGAACCAGATCAAATTAACAATGGTTTAATAATCCAACAGGGGCAGGCAATAGACAAGTCAAGGGGTCAGGGTAGGTAGAGGTCAATAATCCAGAGGTGGGGAAAAGGTACAGGTCAGCAGGCAGGGTCAGGAGCAGGCAGAGTGGTCAGGCACGCGGTGTCAGAGTCAGGACAGGCAAGGGTCAAACCAGGAGTGTGAGAAAAAGCGACTGGAAAAGGCAGGAGCTGAGACGCAAAAATGGTGGTTGACTTGACAAACAAGATGAACTGGCAAAGGACAAACAGAACACAGGTATAAATACACAGGGGATAATGGGGAAGATTGGCAACACCTGGAGGGGGGGTGGAGACAATAACAAAGACAGGGGAAACAGATCAGGGTGTGACATTGGGAGACTAGTCAGAATTGAGGGAAAGATAAATGGAGCAAAGTATAGAGAGATCCTTGATGAAAACCTGCTCCAGAGCACTCAGGACCTCAGACCGCGGCGAAGGTTTACCTTACAACAGGATAATGACCCTAAGGACACAGCCAAGACAACGCAAGAGTGGCTACGGGACAAGTCTCTGAATGTCCTTGAGTGGGCCAGCCAGAGTCCGGACTTGAACCTGGTCGAACATCTCTGGAGAGACCAGAAAATAGCTGTGCAGCAACGCTTCCCATCCAACCTGACAGAGCTTGAGAGGATCTGCAGAGAAGAATAGGAGAGACCCCCCAAATACAGGTGTGCCAAGCTTGTAGCATCATACCCAAGTAGACTCAAGGCTGTAATCGCTTCAAAAGGTGCTTCAACAAAGTACTGAGTAAAGGGTCTGAATACTTATGTATATGTGATATTCTAGTTTGACATTTTTTACATTTTTTGTTGTTGCCAAAAAACTGTTTTTGCTTTGTCATTATGCAGTATTGTGTATGGATTGATAAGGGTTAAAATATATATATATTTTAGAATAATGCTGAAACACAACAAAATGTGGAAAAAGTCAAGGGGTCTAAATACCCTCCAAATTCACTGTACTGTATATGCGTGGGTAACCTCCATACCAAGAATCTAAAACAAAAGCCATGAACAAAGAATACTGAGGCATTCACCCCAGGTTTGCTCTTTAAGATGTCTCCCACACAACTCTGAACTGCTGCCAATTTCATATGAGCCCACTTGACGATCCCGGCAATATCCTCTCACACAGACAGTATTGTTCCCTGTACCATCTACACTCACAAAGCAAAAGGCGACACAGATCCAATATCTCAACGACGTTCGCCACATCAGTAGTGTAGGAGGCAAACGGAAAGGTCTCGTTCCATAAATACACTGGAAGGTGATGATAACAATAAGAAGAAATGGCATTAGTTTAGCAGCCAAGTCTTTTACATAATGTCCTTGCCTGGTACAGATATTGCTTTGCATCACAGGGCCCGCCGGACTCCTTAAATGAACAGAGCCTACCCACTATTTTTGCCTGTGAGAGAATACACCAGCAAATTCAATCATCTAACCACCTTATTCCAATCTAGTCCCCTTTCAGTCTCCACTCTCTTCCACTCTAAGTCTCAGATACAAAGATATGATTTGATCTCTGGCATGCAGGATTATTTGGATCAGCACAGGTAGTTGTCTTACATTCGTGGCATCTGTGTGCAGTCTTTATGAGCTTCCTCTTCGATGATGTGCTGAGAAGAAATAGACCTCTGGTCGTCCTGTCTCTTCTCGGCAAGGCTTGGGACATAGCCTCGGGCTCCTAGGTATAGCCCTCAAAGCAGATATACACTGCTCAAAAAAATAAAGGGAACACTTAAACAACACAATGTAACTCCAAGTCAATCACACTTCTGTGAAATCAAACTGTCCACTTAGGAAGCAACACTGATGGACAATAAATTTCACATGCTGTTGAGCAAATGGAATAGACAACAGGTTGAAATTATAGGAAATTAGCAAGACACCCCCAATAAAGGAGTGGTTTTGCAGGTGGTGACCACAGACCACTTCTCAGTTCCTGTGCTTCCTGGCTGATGTTTTGGTCACTTCTGAATAATGGTGGTGCTTTCACTCTAGTGGTAGCATGAGACGGAGTCTACAACCCACACAAGTGGCTCAGGTAGTGCAGCTCATCCAGGATGACACATCAATGCGAGCTGTGGCAAGAAGGTTTGCTGTGTCTGTCAGCGTAGAGTCCAGAGCATGGAGGCGCTACCAGGAGACAGGCCAGTACATCAGGAGACGTGGAGGAGGCCATATGAGGGCAACAACACAGCAGCAGGACCGCTACCTCCGCCTTTGTGCAAGGAGGAGCAGGGGGAGCACTGCCAGAGCCCTGCAAAATGACCTCCAGCAGGCCACAAATGTGCATGTGTCTGCTCAAACGGTCAGAAACAGACTCCATGAGGGTGGTATGAGGGCCCGACGTCCACAGGTGGGGGTTGTAATTACAGCCCAACACCGTGCAGGACATTTGGCCATTTGCCAGAGAACACCAAGATTGGCAAATTCGCCACTGGCGCCCTGTGCTCTTCACAGATGAAAGCAGGTTCACACTGAGCACATGTGACAGACGTGACAGAGTCTGGAGACGCCGTGGAGAACGTTCTGCTGCCTGAAACATCCTCCAGCATGACTGGTTTGGCGGTGGGTCAGTCATGGTGTGGGGTGGCATTTCTTTGGGGGGCCGCACAGCCCTCCATGTGCCCGCCAGAGGTAGCCTGACTGCCATTAGGTACCGAGATGAGATCCTCAGACCCCTTGTGAGACCATATGCTGGTGCGGTTGGCCCTGGGTTCCTCCTAATGCAAGACCTCATGTGGCTGGAGTGTGTCAGCAGTTCCTGCAAGAGGAAGGCATTGATGCTATGGACTGGCCCGCCCGTTCCCCAGACCTGAATCCAATTGAGCACATCTGGGACATCATGTCTCGCTCCATCCACCAACGCCACGTTGCACCACAGACTGTCCAGGAGTTGACGGATGCTTTAGTCCAGATCTGGGAGGAGATCCCTCGGGAGACCATCCGCCACCTCATCAGGAGCATGCCCAGGCGTTGTAGGGAGGTCACACACACTACTGAGCCTCATTTTGACTTGTTTTAAGGACATTACATCAAAGTTGGATCAGCCTGTAGTGTGGTTTTCCACTTTAATTTTGAGTGTGATCTCAAATCCAGATCTCCATGGTTTGATAAATTAGATTTCCATTGATTATTTTTGTGTGATTTTGTTGTCAGCACATTCAACTATGTAAAGAAAAAAGTATTTAATAAGAATATTTCATTCATTCAGATCTAGGATGTGTTATTTTAGTGTTCCCTTTATTCTTTGAGCAGTGTATAAACTCAGCAAAAAAAGAAACTCACTGTCAACTGCGTTCATTTTCAACAAACTTAACATGCGTAAATATTTGTATGAACATAAGATTCAACAACTGAGACATAAACTGAACAAGTTCCACAGACATTTGACTAACATAAATTGAATAATGTGTCCCTGAACAAAGGGGGGGGTCAAAATCAAAAGTAACAGTCAGTATCTGGTGTGGCTACCAGCTGCATTAAGTACTGTAGTGCATCTCCTCCTCATGGACTGCACCAGATTTGCCCATTCTTGCTGTGAGATGTTACACAACTCTTCCACCAAAGCACCTACAAGTTCCCAGACATTTCTGGGGGGAATGGACCTAGCCCTCACCCTCCGATCCAACAGGTCCCAGACGTGCTCAATGGGCTTAAGATCCGGGCACTTCTCTGGCCATGGCAGAACACTGACATTCCTGTCTTGCAGGAAATCACGCACAGAACGAGCAGTACATCTGGTGGCATTGTCATGCTGGAGGGTCATGTTAGGATGAGCCTGCAGGAAGGGTACCACATGAGTGAGGAGGATGTGTTCCCTGTAACGCACAGCTTTGAGATTGCCTGCAATGACAACAAGCTCAGTCCGATGATGCTGTGACACACCACCCCAGACCATGACGGACCCTCAACCTCCAAATCGATCCTGCTCCAGAGTAAAGGCCTCGGTGTAACACTAATTTCTTCAATGTTAAACGCACATCTGACCATCACCCCTGGTGAGACAAAACCGCGACTCGTCATTGAAGAGCACTTTTTGCCAGTCCTGTCTGGTCCAGTGACTGTGGGTTTGTGCTCATCGGCGGCGTTGTTGCGGGTGATGTCTGGTGAGGACCTGCCTTACAACAGGCCTACAAGCTCTCAGTCCAGCCTCTCACAGCCTATTGCAGACAGTCTGAGCACTGATGGAGGGATTGTGCCTTCCTGGTGTAACTCGGGCATTTGTTGTTGGCATCCTGTGCCTGTCCCTTAGGTGTGATGTTCGGATGTACCGATCCTGCGCAGGTGTTGTTACACGTGGTCTGCCACTGCGAGGACGATCAGCTGTCCGTCCTGTCTCCCTGTAGTGCTGTCTTAGGCATCTCACAGTACGGACATTGCAATTTATTGCCCCGGCCACATCTGCAGTCCTCATGTCTCCTTGTTGCATGCCTAAGGCACGTTCACGCAGATGAGCAGGGACCCTGGGCATCTTTCTTTTGGTGTTTTTCAGAGTCAGTAGAAAGGCCTCTTTAGTGTCCAAAGTTTCCATAATTGTGACCTTAATTGCCTACCGTCTGTAAGCTGTTAGTGTCTTAACGACCGTTCCACCGGAGCATGTTCATGAATTGTTTATTGAACAAGCATGGGAAACAGTGTTTAAACCCTTTACAATGAAGATCTGTGAAGTTATTTGTATTTTTACGAATTATCTTTGAAAGACAGGGTCTTGCAGTCAGCATGCCAATTCCACACTCCCTCAAAACTTGAGACATCTGTGGCATTGTGTTGTGTGCCAAAATTGCACATGTTAGAGTTGCCTTTTATTGTCCCCAGCACAAGGTGCACCTGTGTAATGATCATGCTGTTTAATCAGATTTTTGATATGCCACACCTGTTAGGTGATTGGATTATCTTGGCAAAGGAGAAATGCTCACTAACAGGTATGTTAACAAATTTGTGCACAACATTTTAGAAGAATAAGTGTTTTGTGATTATGAAAAATGTCTGTGATCTTTTATTTTAGCTCATGAAACATGGGACTTTAAATGCTGTGTTTATATTAAATGCTGTGTTTGTTTATATTTTTGTTCAGTGTATATATATATATATATATATAAAACCTTTTTTAGTAAAGGGTTTTTTCATCTCATCCAGATAACCAAAAGGTTCTATAAAACCCCAAATACCATTTTTTCTGAGTGTAATACCTTAATTCTACATGACAGTTAATTTTAATGAGGGTTATAGGAGAAAAGAGCTCTTAAATGTTTGTTTTTCCTTCAGGGTGTCTGTAGCAGCAACACCTGTGGCAGAGCAGGTGTCAATCTAGAGACAGTATCTGGGGCAGCGATAAAGTTGCTAATGATGTGAAAATAGAGTCAATTCTATCTTTTTTTCTGCTTTCAGAGCAAAATCTTACAGCTCCAGTGAACAATTAAAGCACCGAGCCGGATTACATTATGAAGTTAATTAACGTCCCAGAATCCGCGAGTGTTTGTCCGCTTGTCCTGAAGGCAATTGATGACACTTTTCTTTCTGCTCAAAGTTAATTAATTTCACAGCTCCAGTAACACAAGTGTTTTAGTGCCTGGAAGAAATGATAAGACATGCTCATCATATTTGTGTGCAGTACCTGAATTCCAAGTGTCCAGAATAAAGAGCACTGAGAGAAATATTTGCCGCGGTTCTTTATAAAAGAAACCGCCAGAACATTTTATCATTTAATTTCATCATAACTCGTTATCATTCGCTGACTTTTTAATCCATCAGTGTCATTCCATTTCCATAACAGCAAATATGTATAATAATATAATTGAATTTGTGGAGTGCATTTCCCACGCTCGATGCACACAACTTTCGAAAACCAACTGAGCAAGCAGAGCGCATATAGTCCAGCAGATATGTGAAATAATTGTTCCATTTTATGACACAAGTATCAAACTTGGTAGACTAATTAATACTAGATAACTTAAGGATGATCATTTTAAAGATTGCCGGCAGTCTGGGAAGCCTGTCAGTCAACCATTTGGACTTCTTATTGGAAGGAAATAGGGTAAATGAATTACAAGCATAAAAATGACTCTGCAATGTTTTCTACCCACTAAATCAGGGGTCTCCAACCTTTTCTAGCATAAGAGCTACTTTAGAAAAATGTATGAGCCAATCAGAAGATTCTAAAGCCATGACATGATTTTCTGGAATTTTCCAAGGTTCTTTAAAGGCACAGTCAATTTAGTATATGTAAACTTCTGACCCATTGGAATTGTGATACAGTGAATTATAAGTGAAATAATTTGGCTGTAAACAATTGTAAAAATTCCTTGTCATGCACAAAGTAGATGTCCTAACCGACATGCCAAAACTATAGTTTGTTAACAAGGACTTTGTGGAGTGGTTGAAAAACGAGTTTTAAAGACTCCAACCCAAGTGTATGTAAACTTCCCACTTCAACTGTATACGACATATTCTATCGATATGCTGTCCATATTGTCTGTACATCCCATCACATATTTATACTCCGGACTACGACATTGCTTGTCCTAATATTTCAGTATTTCTTAATTCCATCCTTTTACTTTTTAGATATGTGTTTACTATTGTGTATTATTAGATATTACTGCACTGTTTGAGTTAAGAATACAAGCATTTTGCAACACCTGCAGTAACATCTGCTAAATATGTGTATACAACCAATACATAGTTTTGTGTGAACTAAAGGAAACCTGCCCTGTACACGTTAATCTAGGTAAAGTCCTATAGTAATGCATTATCTCCAGCATAGAGACATGTGGTCCTGTGTAGCTCAGTTGGTAGAGCATGGCGCTTGTAACGCCAGGGTAGTGGGTTTGATCCCCGGGACCACCCATACGTAGAATGTATGCACACATGACTAAGTCGCTTTGGATAAAAGCGTCTGCTAAATGGCATATATTATGTAACATGATATGATGAGACCATTCGATCGTTCCACAAAGTGAGTAAACTACTACATAAAGATGTCTAGCTGTAGTGCCATTGCAGATTTTAAAAGACCAGTTTTCCAAAATGACCAGCCACATTGGTTCTAATTGGACAGGATTCACATGGCCATATCTTAATAAATAATTGGTACATAAATCCCAGTGGTGGCATAAAATATTTGAGGTGGTGTGGAGAACACAATACAATGACCCAAGTATGCCTTAGGTATGTGTCCTTTAAACTTTATGCAGAAATGTGGTGGGAATGTAGTGTAGAAAATAGAATCAAATGGATCATTATGTTTTTTAAATCCAACCCAAAGAATTTGTTCAAAATGATAACATTTCAGCTTGTAATGATTTCAAATTAGAAGGATATATAACAGTGCTTGTATATTAAGTAATGGTATCCTTTCTATCCTGTCCCATACATCCCTTTCAAAAAGATAGAGTTCTATTTGAATGGCTTCATGTCCTTGGATCCATTTTCATCTTTCGAGGTCGGGTTGGACAGTATCCAGATATTTATGTCTTCAAACCATCTTTCTCTTGTCGCGGGATTTACGGTAATATGGCTTAGTACAGAACGGGTACAGGATTAAAAAAATAAATAAAAGCACATTTGGCATCTTATTTTAATTTAATTATTTTGTTTTCATCCTCTTATGGTTGTTGTGTGGTAAATATTTCTGCTTTTATTTTCATTGTTTTCATTTTTTTCTTCCTGTGAAGCACATTGTGTTGCAGTCCATGTCTGAAATGTTCTGTATGAATAAAGCTTGATTTGATTTGATGAACAGAATGCTAACACAATTAGTACATGTAATAGCGAATCTCCATGGAGACAGCTAGGTAAATATGCTAATGAGCACAAATGAAAATATATGAATTGCAAAGACAGGCAATCCAGCTCATAAAGTTATACATAATGTAAAAATACAGTACCAGTCTAAAGTCTGGACACACCTACTCATTCCAGGGTTTTTCTTTATTTTGACTCATTTTGACATTGTAGAATAATAGTAAAGACATCAAAACGATGAAATAACACATATGGAATCATGTAGTAACCAAAAAAGTGTTAAACAAAGATTTTAGATTCTTCAAAGTAGCCACCCTTTGCCATGATGACAGTTTTGCACACTCAAAATACTTATAAGATGCATATACAGTATATGGCACACCATTTTATTGTTTTCTCCAGACCCCCTCAAACATTTTAAGCCATCATTGGACTGTATGTACCAATTATCTGTTGAGATATGGCCGTGTGAATCCTGTCCAATATGGCCCTACGGAGCTGGTTGGTGGTTATTTTGCAAAACGGAGTATAATTAAACAATAAGACAATATACCGCACCAATATATCCAGGCCAATATACCACGGCTAAGGGCTGTTCTTAAGCACAATGCATCGCTGAGTGCTAGGACACAGTGGTATATTGGCCATATACCACAAACCCCCGAGGTGCCTTATTGCTATTATAAACTGGTTACCAATGTAATTAGAGTAGTAAAAATAAATGTTTAGTCATACCCATGGTATACGGTCTGATATAACACGTCTGTCAGTCAATCAGCATTCAAGGCTCGAACAACCCCGTTTATAATCAGGGGTGTAGTGCTGCCGGAGCCCACCAGAGCGACAAATCAGTGTCTCACAAGATCGTTCACAAGAACGTTTTTGTGTGCTGCCTAACCAATGGCTGTACTGTGTACGAATACAGTGGCAGTTCAGTAGGAGAGTCAAAGGCTTCTTCCAATTTGTTTTGCTGGGGATTAGGCCTAGTCCAAAATAATGCACGATCTTGAGCGGAATAGCCTGTATTCTGTTCAGTTTGAGAAGGAGATCCGAAGACGAGAAGGAGAACTGGCGATCAACTTTGAAAGCTTGCTACTACTATAATTGATTTACAACGACAACAACAACAACAAAAAACGTAATGTATTCATCAAAGTTATTGATCTCACAATAAGCCGAATTTTAGTAACTTACATTGTGATGCTGAAACTTGCAGTAACAGCTGGGGCACAATCAATGGGAAATGGGTCAGCTCATGGTGCTAAAAGTCCTAATTCATTTAAAACATTATTTTAATTAGACTTGACTACCAACGAGAGGGCTTTGTGTTGTGTTGGAGCCTATTTCTTCCTATTTAAGAAATAAGTGGTAGACCTACCTGTCTGACGGACGAAATTAGGCTATAGCCTGCTATATCCTGTACATGACCATCTGATCATTTATCACTTGTGTTAATCTGCAAAATTGTAATTATTCGCCTACCTCCTCATGCCTTTTGTACACAATGTATATAGACTCTCTTTTTTTCTACTGTGTTATTGACTTGTTAATTGTTTACTCCATGTGTAACTCTGTGTTGTCTGTTCACACTGCTATGCTTTATCTTGGCCAGGTCGCAGTTGTAAATGAGAACTTGTTCTCAACTAGCCTACCTGGTTAAATAAAGGTTAAATTAGAAATACATTTTTTAAAAATCCAAAGTTTTGTCGGTCAATTCCACCACCCACCATGTCCTCTTCAAATATATCTTACCTCCATGTCAGTGAAGGGCTGTTACGTTAAAACCAAGACTCGAATTGAGGAGGTATGTGAGGGTTTGCCATAGGCCTACCTTTTATTCACCATTAGGAGTCTATCGACGCGTCAATCTAAGTCACATAATAGAAACCCCCCCCATCAAAATCCGTCAATTTAAGATAGAGATACCTGTTCTTTTTGCATGGGCTGCGCTTCAATCAACTGCATCCGCTTATGTCAGCCTTCCACATCTGTGGTGGAAGGCGACCGAGCTACCTCAATGTTTGTCAGACGTGAGACATCCTGAAAATCGCTCTTTTCACCAAAACATCTGTAGCATCTGAAGGTTTGGCCTAGAAAACTAATTTGACCCCACTGTGGAAAAGCAAGACTCTCACGAACACAATGGTTTTCTCCTATAAGTGTAAGGGGACTCATCTGAAGGTAACCCAAACAAATGAATGCAACTATTGAGGTAGTTTTGTGCCAACAAAAATAATGGGTTAAGGATGTGCCCCCCCAAAAAATATATATATTTCCTGAACTTTCTTATATCTCCTAGATATAGGCAGACACTTCAAAAACGTATTCCTTATGATACATTTTTTGACTGTATTTTTTGCCATTTATGAATGTGTTGATCAGTGTGTTTCTATGGGCTATAGTAGTAAAGGCCATATTAAATATTTATACATTTCTATATCTTTAAAGAGGTCTTAAAATTCTAAATGAAATAGATGATCCATGGTATGATCATCTTTAAAAAATGCCATATGTTACCTTAGGACAACCCCCCCCAGATCCAATTATTTAAAGTTATCTATAAAAGTGCTTTGGACCGCGATGCTTTATGCTTCAAACAAGCTGTGAAATACCCAGGAAAGACATGACTCCAGTGCATATGGGGATATGGTTGTTTCATTTCATTGACATTCAGAGGCTGAGCTACAACCTTCTACAGTGAAGGAGACAAAAAGGGAACGGAGCTCGCTCTTTCATCTGAGCCAGCTGAACCAATACTGAGTGCTCTTATTCTCTCCCCTTTCACAATAGAAGCCTGAAACAACTTCTAACGACTGTTGACATCTACTGGAAGCCTTAGGAAGTGCAATCTGACCCCACAGGTTTTTGCCTGCGCTATGAGTTCTGTTATCACAGACATTATTTTAACAGTTTTGGAAACCTTAGTGTTTTCTATGCAAATCTACCAATTATACGCATATTCTAGCTTCTAGGCCTGAGTAACATGCAATTTACTCTGGGTGCGCTTTTCATCCAAACTTCCCAATGCTGCCCCCTATCCCAATTAAGTTTTAAGCAGAGTAGCGAGCATTTAAAGTTGTATCATTTTTTTGTGTCGGTAGGTCTACTCTGTCTGGGTTGGAAAGGTAGGCTTAACTTTTGAAAGTACCATGCTCAGAATCCGAATTACTTCTCAGATTTAATTATTTGCAAACAGGGACAGTTTCATTGCAAACAAGACATACTGATTTGGCATTGGAGTAATATGATGAGATGAACACATAGGCCTATCTCTCTGTCCAATCTTAGCTTGTAACTTCTGTAATTTGTGTGGTACTAAAACAGATTCTTTAATTTGTAAAATTACATAGAATTGTATGAAATGTTTATAAAATACCATTTTCTTTCTCTGACATGCAAGTATGATGATCGATTCATGCAATGCTTTTACCATAAAAGAGATCTTTCCACCCCTACTCTTGTTCACAGTGCGAACCCACAACCTTCTGGCCCGCAGCCCAGTGCACTATCAAAATTCCTGTGGTGCCACATAACGGTTAAAGAACGAAGAACAGTTTCTAAAACTGCATATGTAAAACTGCTCTGGTCTGTCAAAGAAGTAAGAGTAAATGGTAGACATATTCTCCGCTATCTGCTTTGTTTTTCCACTTTGTTTTATAGGGGAAATAGAGAAGAATTATCTTTCACGATTGGCCGAACGCTCTCGTCATAAAAGTATTTTGTTAAAATGGGTTACCTGTCTCTTTGCTGGACATAATACATTCCTATGGGATTTGACCTAAAATGATGTGTACAGGACACGTTTCCTGTCATTTTTCTTAAAAATGACAAAAAACAGAATATCACATTATATATCATTGCAATCAGTAGACTTCAGGGAATACCATATTACTTTTTAGAGTATTTACATGTAAACTATTTGAACTAACCATGAAAACATGAACAAAAAGCATTAATTTGGCAAGCGTTTTCAACACTTTTCTACTAAAAGTTTAAACGATATGTATTTCTTGCCCATTTCTTGTGTTTTCAAGACACCCTGAAGCATTTTAAGCCATCATTGTGCTGTATGTACCAAGTTCATCTAGTCCAATATGGCCCCATGCAGCTGTTTGGCAGACATGTTGGAAATGGCGGGCAGGGGGTAATGGACAAAATCTGTAATGGCACAATAGCCAAAAATACTTACTTAAACATGTCCCAGCTGTGTGTGTAATGTGGTGGCTCTATCACAAAGTCCACAATTTTCTCCCGTAGCCGGTGAATTATGGTCAAAATGACCTCAACATGACCCCCATGAAGGTCTTCAGAGTATTTTATGATCAGAAGTGTTGTCTATATTATCTGTGGGGTTTATTTAATGGGTAAATAACATTACTAAGTCATTTTAATATTGTTGGGAATGATTTTACCCTATTTTATTCTAACAGGAAATCCGAATTGCTGCCACCGTGGTTGACTGACATGCTTCCCGGACTGCCTCCAATCTTTAAAAATGTCCCTCGAGGTAGTCAGTATGAGTGTACCAAGTTTGATACTTGTATCATAAAGTGGAAGGATCTCTGATATATTTGGTTCTTATCTGCTGGACTAATAAAACCAATACTTTGTGTATTCTGTGGGCACAAAGGGAATGCTCAGAATAGGGAGCAATTTGTGTGTGTGTGTGTGTGTGTGTGTGTGTGTGTGTGTGTGTGTGTGTGTGTGTGTGTGTGTGTGTGTGTGTGTGTGTGTGTGTGTGTGTGTGTGTGTGTGTGTGTGTGTGTGTGTGTGTGTGTGTGTGTGTGTGTGTGTGTGTGTGTGTGTGAGTAAAGATTAAACCTCTACAGACACCCCTACCACCCACACACCTAACATTTTATACTTGCAACAATAACAAACCTTAACTGGTTTTCATGATTAAAAACAGCTACATAGGTCCATATAGGTCCATATAGGTCCATAACACATTATATAGGTCCATAACACATTCTTATTACACAGAGCTTTTACGGTCCTTCCAAGCCAAAACCTTAAAACGGCATATAACATTGTGCGTTCATATGAGCTTATCATTGGAATAACAACAAGATGCTAATTAGTCGTTAACCGAGCAACTTTTGGCTGAATAGTGTAATCAACACTGGATGATAATTCCAGTTACATCCTGTCTGTCTCATTATAAAGCACTTATATAAACAGCAGAGAACTCATGTTGAGAACAGTGTGAGTATACTCTAGTCGGGCCACGGGTTTGGTTGGTGGAGAGTAGGGATGTGCATCGTTCCCTTTCAAGACGATTCAATTACGCAACTAGATACATGGGCTCTGATAGATACAGGAGGGATATGTTTTTAGTTTGAGTGTATTCGCATCGATGCGATTTGGTTCAATGCGATACGATTCGAGTCACTAACATTTGTTGCATATACATGTTTATTTTCCATTCTAAATTCAAATATGCTGCCGATGGAGCTCGTGAGCTGGGCCTCTGAGCTGGATCTGTCTGAGCTGACTTCCGTGTGTGTGTGGTGTGTGGTTAAACGATGTATGTCTATGGTGTATGTACTAAATTGAGTTGAGCCATAAAGGAGGCTACCACCTCACTACCAATTTCAGATTAGGGAGAGTAATGTAGCCTGTTTTTTTACCCCCCTGTTATAAAATACAGTTTATTAAATAATTGACTTGAATAGTTAACATCTTAGGCCTAAAGGACAGAGAAGGACTGCAATTTTAGGGCTAACAACCACACTCAAGAAACACAAAGAAGTTCAAGAACATTATTCAAGGGATCGCAGTTGGGGGCAGGATTGACATAATCTAAAATACAGACAGGCATGTTGTATGTTTACAAAGAGAGCCACATCATTTCGTATAACTATACCATAGAGTTAAATTAAGAAGTCATGAATGTTCTTCATTTGCAGAAAACATCGTTTTTTTTTAACCATACAGTATAATACACAGATTGCTGCTTTACAATTTGGCTTTTACATTTTTTGGCCTCTTCCTCCATCCACATGACATAATTCAATGTACAAGTCACAGTTCAAATGTACATTATAAACGTCTTGTGCTTTTCAAAGTATTCTTCACATGAAATGCATTCCCTCACATTTCAGGACAGGGGTTTTTGCTTGTTTAAAAAAAACTCACTTTGGTTCTGAAATCAACATTACCTACAAATGAATTTGTACTTTTTGCAGATTAAGTGATATGACATAAACCAATGAATAGATAGCGCAGTTTTGGACTTCACCCCCCCACTTCAAAATCGAATGGTTTTGGCAATGTTTACGTTTTTATGGAGAGAGATCTGTCGCTTCCGTCATGCAGTGCTCCTCGCAAATATGATTATTGTCCTCGTCATGAAATGATCAACTTTTCCTTGTATATCAAAAAATAGCGATAGCCAGATGAGAGCTGTCTCCAGTGGCTTACCTTTATTTCGGTAAAACACCATTTTCAACTGCGCATAAATAATGTAATGACCCGACTAGATCATAAATGAACAATTGTCCAGACAGAGGCTTGAGTTTACGAATTGACGGTTTATTACACCAACTTTACACAGGCTACTGTTTGGGCCGTAGCACACGCCAAATAGATGACACAAGCCAATCGTGACCTTCTCTTGTGAAGCCCAGACGTAAGAGAGGGAGAACAAAGGCTGAACCTGGTCTTAACTTCCAATGCTCCACCCCCCCTGCCCAACCCCCCTCCACGCCACTCCGCCAACCACCAGGATGCCCGGCATCAGAACATTCCAGGCATTCCCGTGATTGGCAGATAGCAGGTTGATTGACAGGTCGGACCCCGCGAACACCGGGTACTGGTCAGTACAACACAACCACCTCCTAGCCTAACACATAACACACAGCTGTCTGTGCGGGTCGCTACACAGACCCCCACCACAAAGTCCCTCGTCCCCGAGGGAACAAACAAAGTCTCTGAAGCGACCCGGAGGTCTCCTTTGCCTGCGTGGCCGTGATGGTCGCAGAGTGCACCTCTGGGACCCAGGGGATGAAGGCAGGGATATGGGTGACAAGGAAGCGGGAACGGGTAATACAGTCCGTGGCTCTGGGGAACCACGCGGTGACACAGGGGGGGAGACCGGGGGAGTGGGCTGTCTGGAGCCTTGTCTGCGGCACCTGAGGGTGGGTGCCTGGAGAATGTCATTGCCAGAGAGGGGAATTGTGGGGGTTCCTGGGGTTTGGGGAGAAGAGGCCCCTCTGTATGGGGCTAACCTGTCCCGGTGCAGTGCCACCTTTCTCCCCCTGGGAGGAAGCTGCACCCGGTACACAACCTCCCTACCCTCTCCAGGACACTGCAGGGTCCCACCCAGTGACTGTCCAACTTGGGGCATCTGCCTTTTTTCCTTAGGGGGCTGTAGACCCAGACCAGCTCCCCAGCCACAAAGTGCCTTCCCCGGGTGTGCACGTCATAGTTCCTTTTCTGCCTCACACCTGCATTCACCAGCTGCTCTCTGGCAAAGGTGTGGGCTGTCTCCAGGCGGTCCTGGAGTCTCAGGGCATACTCCGGCCCCGGAGGAACATGAGGGCTATCCAGGGGCCGACCAAACGCCATCTCTGCAGGGGTGCGGATCTCTCTCCCCAGCATGAGGAGGGCAGGCGTGCAGGAAGTGGAGTCTTGGACAGCGGAGCGGCATGCCATGAGGACCATAGGCAGGTGCTTGTCCCAGTCACGCTGGTGTTTGGAAGAGACGATGGCCAGCTGCTGTCCAAGCGTTTTGTTGAAGCGCTCCACAAGGCCATCACTTTGAGGATGGAGAGGAGTAGTGCGGGTCTTGTGCATACCCAGCCTCTCACACATGGTGGCGAACACACGGGATTCAAAGTTTCTGCCTTGGTCGCTGTGGATGGACTCTGCAGCTCCAAACCTGCTGAACATCCCCGCTGTCAGGGCGTCGACGATGGTCTCTGCCTCCTGGTCAGGCAGAGCATAGGCCTCGGGCCATTTTGTGAAATAGTCCATGGCCGTGAGCACCCAGCGGTTTCCACTGTCTGTGGTGGGGAACGGCCCAACTACATCCACTCCCACCCTCTCCATGGGAGCCCCCACTGGGAACTGTTGGAGCTGAGCATGAGAGCGGCCTGGGGGGCCCTTTCTCGCTGTGCAGTTGTCACAGCGGCGACAAAAGTCCTCCACATCCCTCTTGTGCTGCCCCCAGTAGAAGCCCTGACGGAGACGGCGCAGTGTTTTTGTGACCCCAAAGTGTCCAGTCCCCACCCCCCCATGAGTACTCTGGAGCACAGCCTCCCGCAATGCTTTTGGGACCACCACCTGCCACCTCTCCTCTCCCGTAGCTGACTCCTTCCATGCCCGCTGTAGCACGCCATCAGCCAGCCGCAGTCTCTCAAACTTCGACCACAACCCTTTGGTCACGAGTGAGAGCGCTGTCACCTCTTCCCATGGTGGCCTCACCTGCGCCTCTACCCACTGTAGCACTGGCTGTAGGTCTGTGTCCCGTCCCTGCTGCTGCCGCCATTCAGCCACGTCGACAGTCTGCAGCTCACAGCAGACAGGCCCGCTCGCCCGACACACTGTGGCACAGACACCCTCCTCTGCCCGCAGCTCTCTCTCCCGTCCCTCTCTCCGTTCACAGTGGCGGCAGCCGTCTGCAGTACAGGGCCGACGGGACATGGCGTCGGCGTTGGAGTGGCGTGCCCCTGCCCTGTGCACCACCGTGAAGTCATACGGCTGAAGCTCCTCCAACCAGCGTGCCACCTGCCCCTCTGGCTCTCTGAAAGACATGAGCCACTGGAGAGCAGAGTGGTCAGTCCTTACAGTAAAGGGCAGACCACCCAGGTAGTACTTGAAGTGTTTGACGGAAGCCACAACAGCCAAGAGCTCCCGCCGGGTGACACAGTAGCGGCGCTCATGTTTGTCAAATGTTTTGCTGAAGTACGCCACCACTCTCTCCCCTCTGGCCCCACCTGGGCCAGCACCCCACCCATGCCCACATTGCTCGCGTCTGTGTCCAGGATAAAGGGCAAGGTGAGGTCAGGGGGGCGAGCACGGGGCCTCGATCAGTGCCCGTTTGAGGGTGTTGAACGCCTCCTCACACTCCACTGTCCAAGTGAAAGCCTTGTCCTTCGGCAGCAGGCGGTTCAGTGGAGCAGCAACGTTGAGAAGCCCCGTACAAACCTCCTGTAGTACGAGGCCAGGCCCAGGAAGCTCTTCAGCCGACGCTGGTCGGTGGGGGTGGGCCAGTCTCTGACAGCCCCTACCTTGTCCTCCATGGTGCTGATCCCCTCCTTCCCCACTCGGTGGCCCAAGAAGGACACCTCTCTCCTCATGAAGTGGCACTTCTCGGGGTGGAGCTTCAGACCTGCGGCAGCCACCCTCTCCAGCACACGCCGTAGCGCCCCCAGGGCTGACTGGAAGGAGCTGCCATGGACCAGGATGTCATCGAGGTATACCAGACACTGCTGTCGGGGGATGCCATCCAGCACCCTGTCCATCAAACGCTCAAAAGTAGCTGGAGCGTTGCACAGGCCAAAGCACAGGACCTTGAACTGCCAGTGTCCTCTGTTAGTGGAGAACGCAGTTTTGGCTCTGGCCTCTGGGGAGAGGGGCACCTGCCAGTAGCCACTGCGGAGGTCTAGTGAGGAGAACCAGGAGGACCCCTAACCAGGTCCAGCGACTCATCGATACGTGGTATGGGGTATGAGTCATTCCTGGTTACCTCATTCAGCCGCCTGTAGTCCGCACAGAACCTCAGCTTGCCCCCCTTCTTCAGAACCATGACGACTGGCGCCGCCCAGGGGCTGTCTGAGGGCTCAATGAAGTCTGCCCGCTGCATCTCCAACACAGCCTTGTCTGCCGCCTCCTGGCGTGCCAGCGGGATACGGCGGGGACGCATCTTGATGGGTCGAGCATCACCTGTGTCGATCTCATGCTGCACCAGATGAGTCTGACCCACCTCTTCCTCACTCAACGCAAAGCTGTCTCTGAATTCCAACAGCAACTGCCACAACCGTTCCTGCTGCTCAGGGTCAAGACCAACACAGTTCCTCCCCCATATCTCCCTCACTGCAGACAGTGTCCTCTCCTCTCCCATCTGGGGTAGCTGGGCTGGGGGGGTGCGACCCGGGCTCACAGAGGGCTGTGTCATGGAGCTAGCTGGGGGAATGTAACACACCGCCGTAGGTGACAGAGGTACTGGGGAAAAGTCACACACAGCTGTGGGGGAGGGGGCGCAGCCATGAGTCTCTGCTGCTTTAACTGTTGGAGTAAAGGGTTTGTTGGGTTGAGTGAATGTGACATTAGGGGGCCATGGTGACTTCTGTCCCTCCCTGGAAGCTCAGTGTGCCCCTATTTAGGTCTAACTGGCAGCCTGTGCTCCTAAGAAAGTCCAACCCCAGGATACAAGGGTCCTGCACAGCCGCCACCCACACAGGATGACGCACAGTCCTGCCCCCTACTGTCAGAGTCATTATTCCCTTCCCTTTCATGGGTGCCAGCTCACCTGTGACTGTGCGGAGCTGCACAGTTGTAGGCTCACACTGAGTCCAACCTGGCACAATATCTGGCCTCACCAGGGTTACTGTGGACCCAGTGTCCACCAGGGCGGAGCAGGGCACCCCCTCCACAGTGACAGGGACATGACAAAAGTCCCCAACACAGGTCCGGCCCACCACAACAACAGGCTCCATCCGCTTGCCCTCGTCTGCTTCTGGGGGAAGTGGAGCCTTGCTTCCCCGTCTGTGCCGGTGGGCTCCTCCTGAAGATGACGGTGGTTGGGATAGAAAGCCAGGGGTCCGCACTACCCGGTCTATGCGGACCCCGAGCCGTTTCCCTGAGCTCTGGGGGACATGGGGCAAACTCGGCGCAGATGGCCTGGCTGGCCACAACCCCAGCAGACCCTGGGACCAGGGCGTGTGTTTCGTTCCGCCTGTAGCGACACAGCACGAATGAGTTTTGTCATTTCGGCCACCCAAGCAGGCTTTTCCGGCTCCGGGCTGCTCTGCCCCCCAGCTCGCACAGAGGGTGTGTCTCCCTGCACCCCCACCAAAGCCCCAGCTGAAGCCCCAGCCCACACCAACTCCCTCTCCAAAGCCATCTCCAAGGCTGTCTGCAATGACTCAGGATGAGCCAGCTGGGTCTGTATGCGCAGCTCCGTAGGAGAGAGCGCCTGTATGAACTGGTCCCGTGCTAGCTCGCTCTGCACGGAGGGGGGCATGTGAGCATATGCCCGCAGAGAGAGGCTCTCAATGTCATTAGCTAGCACCCGTAGAGGCTCTCCAGGCTGCCTGCGTCTATTACTCAGTTCGGAGCGCAGTAGCCCGGGCTGTACACACTGTCCATAGCGCCTCCTCAGTGCTCCCACTAAAGCCCCATAATCATGCCTGTCCTCGGGGCTAATCAATATCAAACAGGCCAGAGCTTCATCCGTGAGGCATAAAGCCAACTGCAGTGCCCTTTCTTCATCCGACCACCCCCTAAAATGAGCTAACAGTTCAAACTGAGCATGAAAAGCTTCCCAATCCGCCTTACCGGAATACTTCGGGGTCTTAACAGATACGGACGCAGCCGGGAACTGGGCGCCGCCATGTTTGTTTACATCCTGAGCCCCAGATTCCTCATCACGCCGCGTCGACGTCACCACTTCGGTCCGCCCACCAGAATCCGCGCGAAATACATTCGACGAAGCCGCCATCGCTCTAACGTCCTCCCTCAAGCGGCCTCTGCGCTCCGACGCCCTGGCGATCTCCTCAGACAGAGCCCCCGACGTCCATTCACACGCACCTCCTTGGCCATAATCGTCCCCTACCTCCACCTTCACTTTCGGATTCCCTCGAAGCATTTTCAATCCCCGTTCTCACCTACGGTAGCTAGCCACATAAGTCAGCTAGCTAGCTGGCTAACTTGTATCAACGTTTTTACTTCTGACACCAATGTAACGACCCGACTAGATCATAAATGAACAATTGTCCAGACAGAGGCTTGAGTTTACGAATTGACGGTTTATTACACCAACTTTACACAGGCTACTGTTTGGGCCGTAGCACACGCCAAATAGATGACACAAGCCAATCGTGACCTTCTCTTGTGAAGCCCAGACGTAAGAGAGGGAGAACAAAGGCTGAACCTGGTCTTAACTTCCAATGCTCCACCCCCCCTGCCCAACCCCCCTCCACGCCACTCCGCCAACCACCAGGATGCCCGGCATCAGAACATTCCAGGCATTCCCGTGATTGGCAGATAGCAGGTTGATTGACAGGTCGGACCCCGCGAACACCGGGTACTGGTCAGTACAACACAACCACCTCCTAGCCTAACACATAACACACAGCTGTCTGTGCGGGTCGCTACAATAATAATAACCTAGCAAATGACATAGGTTGTCACTCAACTAATGAAGCCTAATATCACGTAAGCCATTTCAGCATTTAAATGCTGAAGTTGGAGCGCAGTTGTGCAAGAACAGGAAAAGGCCGCCTATCTGGCGTTGGTCAGTGTGGGAAGCTGGGCACAGTCGCGCAATTTGACTAGGCTACTGATATTAAGTTGCTTGGGGTTGTGTGGCATGTAACATTACTTTTAGATCAATGGCTGTCGACACAGTAACATGCAATTCGAGACTGAAGGAGAGGACACATCCGTTGACTTAAAATATGAGAGGTATTTTCTGGAGATAGATAGAATGTAATATGAGCAAAACCTTTTAGTGAACAGGCGATACACAATGTTTGAATCAATTTTCTGACCGATGCATGCTACCTACATTTGGATCGGTTTGGTGTCCGAGGACAGATGCAGTTGTATCTTAAACACTTGAATCGGGCACCGATGCATATCGGAGAATCATTACAACCCAAGTAGAGAGCATACTTGAGTACTCTATTGACATCAGTGCTGGTAGGAAGAGCACTTCACAACACTAACGTTATAGCTTAAGCTACAAGACAATCAATATCTAATTTACAGTAGGCTTGTTTATTCTTGTTTCTTTGTCTCTTCCACAACCAGTCACAAATTCTGATATACAGTTCCATTTACACACTTCATATAATTCTTGTCAAACCTTTTTTATGTTCTATCAAAGCAATATTTTCCAATCAAGCTAATCGTGCACAATTCAACATTGAGTTCATATGTAAACTCAGCAACAAAAAAAACTTTCCCTGACTGTCAACTACGTTTATTTTCAGCAAACTTAAGGTGTAAATATTTGAATGAATATAACAAGATTCAACAACTGAGACATAAACTGAACAAGTTCCACAGACATGTGACTAATAGAAATGGAATAATGTCTCCCTGAACAAAGGGGGGTCAAAATCAAAAGTAACAGTCAGTATCTGGTGTGGCCACCAGCTGCATTAAGTACTGCAGTGCATTTCCTCATGGACTGCACCAGATTTGCCAGTTCTTGCTATGAGATGTTACCCCTGTCATGTTTTGTCATTGGTTATCATGTCTTGTCTCTGTGCTTCCCTTCTATTCGTTTCCCTCTGCTGGTCTTATTAGGTTCTTTCCCTCTTTCTATCCCTCTCTTCCCCTCCCTCTCTCCCTCTCTCGCTCTCTCTCCTTATCGTTCCGTTCCTGCTCCCAGCTGTTCCTCATTTACTCTTTTCACACCTGTCCCCTATTTTGCCCTCTGATTAGAGCCACTATTTCTCCCTCTGTTTTCCGCTTCTGTCCTTGTCGGATCCTTGTATGATGTTTGCTGTTCTGTGTCCTTGTCTCGCCCTGTCGTGTTTTATCTTCTTCAGATGCTGCGTATGAGCAGGTGTCTTAGTCTGCTACGGTCGGTGCCTTCCCGAAGCAACCTGCAGTCTATGGTCGAGTCTCCAGTCAGTCCTCGCAACTACGAGTGGATTTCAGTTTTTCCTGTTTTGTTTTCTCCTTGATATATCCAGGATTATTACTTTTGTCATATACTGGAATAAAGACTCTGTTTTCGTTAAGTCGCTTTTGGGTCCTCATTCACCAGCATAACAGAAGGATCCGACCAAGAATGGACCCAGCGACTACGGATTCTCGTAACACTGCCGTCGAGATCCAGGGAGCAATGCTCGGCAGACACGAGCAGGAATTGTCTGCTGCTCGTCATGCCGTTGAGACCCTGGCCGCTCAGGTTTCCGACCTCTCAGGACAGTTTCAGAGTCTTCGTCTCGTGCCACCATGTCATGCAGGTGAATGAGGACCCAAAAGCGACTTGGCGAAAACAGAGTCTTTAATCCAGTAAAGTAAAAATACAATCATAAAGCACAATTCCACTCGTAATGACGAGAACAGACTGGAGACTCGATCTTGAACTGCAGGTTGCCTCGGGAAGGCACTTGAACGTAGCAGACTCAGACACCTGCTCACCACGCAGCATCTGAGGGAAACACGACACGACAGGGCGATACACAGACACAGCACGGTGAACCATAGACAAGGATCCGACAGGACAGAAACGGAAGACAAGGGGAGAAATAGGGACTCTAATCAGAGGGCAAGATACGGAACAGGTGTGAAAAGATTAGATGATTGAGTAGGGGAATAGGAACAGCTGGGAGCAGGGACGGAGCGATAGAGAGAAGAGAGAGAGGGAGGAAGAGAGAAAGAGGGGAACGAACCTAAAAAGACCAGCAGGGGGAAAACGAACAGAGGGAAAAGCAAAATGACAAGACAAAATAAGACAAAACATGACAGTACCCCCCCACTCACCGAGCGCCTCCTGGCGCTCTCGAGGAGGAACACTGGCGGCAACGGAGGAAATCATAGATCACAAACGGTCCAGCACGTCCCGAGAAAGAACCCAACTCCTCTCCTCAGGACCGTAACGAAAAACGATAAAAAGGGAAACTAGCGTACTACTCTAAAAAAAAAATGAGACACGGGTAGAGAACTGAAAGCTTTAGAGCAAACAGGACCAAACAGGCCAGGAGAGTAACAACTAGGGACAGACTGAGACACAGCAAGGGCAGGAACAAGAACAGGAGAGATGCGATGGCAGGGAACAGACTGAGACCCAGCAAGACCAGGAGCAGAAGCAGAAAAAAAATTACCAGACTTCTGCGCGCAGTCCGAACACGCAGCCACGAAACGGCGCGTGTCACGCTCCTGAGTAGGCCACCAAAACCGCTGGCGAATAGAAGCAAGCGTACCCCGAACGCCGGGATGGACAGCTAACTTGACAGAGTGAGCCCACTGAAGAACAGCCAGACGAGTAGAAACAGGAACGAAAAGAAGGTTACTAGGGCAAGCGCGCGGCGACGCAGTGTGCGTGAGTGCTTGCTTAACCTGTCTCTCAATTCCCCAGACAGTCAACCCGACAACACGCCCAACAGGAAGGATCCCCTCGGGATCGGTAGAAGCCACAGCAGAACTAAAGAGACGGGATAAAGCATGAGGCTTGGTGTTCTTAGTACCCGGGCAATAAGAAATAACGAACTCGAAACGAGCGAAAAACAACGCCCAACGAGCATGACGCGCATTCAGTCGTTTGGCAGAACGGATGTACTCAAGGTTCCTTTGGTCAGTCCAAACGACAAAAGGAACGGTCGCCCCCTCCAACCACTGTCACCATTTGCCTAGGGCTAAACGGATGGCGAGCAGTTCGCGGTTAGCCACATCATAGTTACGTTCCGACGGTGACAGGCGATGAGAAAAATACGCACAAGGGTGGACCCCATCGTCAGTATCGGAGCGCTGGGACAGAATGGCTCCCACGCCCACCCCGACGCGTCAACCTCAACAATAAACTGTTTAGTGACGTCAGGTGCAACAAGGATAGGAGCGGATGCAAAACGCTTCTTAAAGAGATCAGAACAACAATCATACGACCGGTGAGGAGGAAGGGAGTTGGTTCTGGACCGACTGAAGACCGTGCGCAGACCATGATATTCCTCCGGCACTCCTGTCAAATCACCAGGTTCCTCCTGAGAAGAGGGGACAGAACAAACAGGAGAAATAGCAGACATTAAACACTTCACATGACAAGAAACGTTCCAGGAAAGGATAGAATTACTAGACCAATCAAAAGAAGGATTATGACACACTAGCCAGGGATGACCCAAAACAACAGGTGTAAAAGGTGAACAAAAAATCAAAAAAGAAATGGTCTCACTATGGTTACCAGATACAGTGAGGGTTAAAGGTAGTGTTTCACATAATATACTGGGGAGAGGACTACCATCCAAGGCGAACATGACTGTGGGCTCCCCTAACTGTCTGAGAGGAATGTCATGTTCCCGAGCCCAGGCTTCGTCCATAAAACAGCCCTCCGCCCCAGAGTCTATTAATGCACTACAGGAAGCTGCCGATCCGGTCCAGCGTAGATGGACCGGTAAAGTAGTACAGGTACTTGACGGAGAGGACCGTCTAGTAGCGCTTATCAGTCGCCCTCCGCTTACTGATGAGCTCTGGCCTTTAACTGGACATGAAATGACAAAATGACCAGCGGAACCGCAATAGAGACAGAGGCGGTTGGTGATTCTCCGTTCCCTCTCCTTAGTCGAGATGCGAATACCCCCCAGCTGCATGGGCTCAACACCTGAGTCAGTGGGGAAAGATGGTAGTGTCGGGGAGAGGGGGGACACAGTTAACGCGAGCTCTCTTCTATGAGCTCGGTGACGAAGATCTACCCGTCGTTCAATGCGAATAGCGAGTTCAATCAAAGAATCCACGCTGGATGGAACCTCCCGAGAGAGAATCTCATCCTTAACCTTAGCGTGGAGTCCCTCCAGAAAACGAGCGAGCAACGCCTGCTCGTTCCAGTTACTGGAGGCAGCAAGAGTGCGAAACTCTATAGAGTAATCCGTTATGGATCGATTACCTTGACATAGGGAAGACAGGGACCAGGAAGCTTCTTTCCCAAAAACTGAACGATCAAAAACTCTTATCATCTCCTCTTTAAAGTTCAGATAATTGTTAGTACACTCAGCGCTTGCCTCCCAGATAGCTGTGCCCCACTGCCGAGCCCGACCAGTAAGGAGTGATATGACGTAGGCAATCCGAGCTCTCTCTCTTGAGTATGTGTTGGGTTGGAGAGAGAACACTATATCACACTGGGTGAGAAAGGAGCGGCACTCCGTGGGCTGCCCGGAGTAGCAAGGTGGGTTATTAACCCTAGGTTCCGGAGGCTCGGCAGGCCAGGAAGTAACAGGTGGCACGAGACGAAGACTCTGGAACTGTCCAGAGAGGTCGGAAACCTGAGCGGCCAGGTTCTCCACGGCATGGCGAGCAGCAGACAATTCCTGCTCGTGTCTGCCGAGCATGGCTCCCTGGATCTCGACGGCAGTGTTACGAGCGTCTGTAGTCGCTGGGTCCATTCTTTGGTCGGATCCTTCTGTCATGCAGGTGAATGAGGACCCAAAAGCGACTTGGCGAAAACAGAGTCTTTAATCCAGTAAAGTAAAAATACAATCATAAAGCACAATTCCACTCGTAATGACGAGAACAGACTGGAGACTCGATCTTGAACTGCAGGTTGCCTCGGGAAGGCACTTGAACGTAGCAGACTCAGACACCTGCTCACCACGCAGCATCTGAGGGAAACACGACACGACAGGGCGATACACAGACACAGCACGGTGAACCATAGACAAGGATCCGACAGGACAGAAACGGAAGACAAGGGGAGAAATAGGGACTCTAATCAGAGGGCAAGATACGGAACAGGTGTGAAAAGATTAGATGATTGAGTAGGGGAATAGGAACAGCTGGGAGCAGGGACGGAGCGATAGAGAGAAGAGAGAGAGGGAGGAAGAGAGAAAGAGGGGAACGAACCTAAAAAGACCAGCAGGGGGAAAACGAACAGAGGGAAAAGCAAAATGACAAGACAAAATAAGACAAAACATGACACACCAGCTACTTCCTGGTCTTCCGAGTCTCCGGAACCTAGGGTTAATAACCCACCATGTTACTCTGGGCAGCCCACTGAGTGCCGCTCCTTCCTCACCCAGTGTGATATTGTGTTCTCTCTCCAACCCAACACATACTCAAGAGAGAGAGCTCGGATTGCTTACGTCATTTCACTCCTTACTGGTCGGGCTCGAGAGTGGGGCACAGCTATCTGGGAGGCAAGGGCTGAGTGTTCTAACAATTATCTGAACTTTAAAGAGGAGATGATACGGGTTTTTGATCGTTCAGTTTTTGGTAGGGAGGCTTCTAGGGCCCTGGCTTCCCTATGTCAAGGTGATCGATCCATAACGGATTACTCTATAGAGTTTCGCACTCTTGCTGCCTCTAGTGACTGGAACGAGCCGGCGTTGCTCGCTCGTTTTCTGGAGGGACTCCACGCTGAGGTTAAGGATGAGATTCTCTCCCGGGAGGTTCCTTCCAGTGTGGACTCTTTGATTGCACTCGCCATCCGCATAGAACGACGGGTAGATCTTCGTCACCGAGCTCGTGGAAGAGAGCTCGCGTTACCGGTGTTCCCCCTCTCCGCATCGCAACCATCTCCTCCCTCCGGCTCAGAGACTGAGCCCATGCAGCTGGGAGGTATTCGCATCTCGACTAAGGAGAGGGAACGGAGGATCACCAACCGCCTTTGCCTCTATTGCGGTTCTGCTGGACATTTTGTCAATTCATGTCCAGTAAAAGCCAGAGCTCATCAGTAAGCGGAGGGCTACTGGTGAGCGCTACTACTCAGGTCTCTCCATCAAGATCCTGTACTACCATGTCGGTCCATCTACGCTGGACCGGTTCGGCTGCTTCATGCAGTGCCTTGATAGACTCTGGGGCTGAGGGTTGTTTTATGGACGAAGCATGGGCTCGGAAACATGACATTCCTCTCAGACAGTTAGGGAAGCCCATGCCCATGTTCGCCTTAGATGGTAGTCTTCTCCCCAGTATCAGATATGAGACACTACCTTTAACCCTCACAGTATCTGGTAACCACAGTGAGACCATTTCCTTTTTGATTTTTGGTTCACCTTTTACACCTGTTGTTTTGGGTCATCCCTGGCTAGTATGTCATAATCCTTCTATTAATTGGTCTAGTAATTCTATCCTATCCTGGAACGTTTCTTGTCATGTGAAGTGTTTAATGTCTGCTATCCCTCCTGTTTCTTCTGTCCCCTCTTCTCAGGAGGAACCTGGTGATTTGACAGGAGTGCCGGAGGAATATCATGATCTGCGCACGGTCTTCAGTCGGTCCAGAGCCAACTCCCTTCCTCCTCACCGGTCGTATGATTGTAGTATTGATCTCCTTCCTGGGACCACTCCCCCTCGGGGTAGACTATACTCTCTGTCGGCTCCCGAACGTAAGGCTCTCGAGGATTATTTGTCTGTTTCTCTCGACGTCGGCACCGTAGTGCCTTCTTCCTCTCCCGCCGGAGCGGGGTTTTTTTTTGTTAAGAAGAAGGACGGTACTCTGCGCCCCTGCGTGGATTATCGAGGGCTGAATGACATAACGGTTAAGAATCGTTATCCGCTTCCCCTTATGTCGTCAGCCTTCGAGATTCTGCAGGGAGCCAGGTTCTTTACTAAGTTGGACCTTCGTAACGCTTACCATCTCGTGCGCATCAGAGAGGGGGACGAGTGGAAAACGGCGTTTACCACTCCGTTAGGGCATTTTGAGTACCGGGTTCTGCCTTTCGGTCTCGCTAATGCTCCAGCTGTTTTTCAGGCATTAGTTAATGATGTACTGAGAGACATGCTGAACATCTTTGTTTTTGTCTACCTTGACGATATCCTGATTTTTTCACCGTCACTCGAGATTCATGTTCAGCACGTTCGACGTGTACTCCAACGCCTTTTAGAGAATTGTCTCTACGTAAAGGCTGAGAAGTGCGCCTTTCATGTCTCCTCTGTCACATTTCTCGGTTCTGTTATTTCCGCTGAAGGCATTCAGATGGATCCCGCTAAAGTCCAGGCTGTCAGTGATTGGCCCGTTCCAAGGTCACGTGTCGAGTTGCAGCGCTTTCTAGGTTTCGCTAATTTCTATCGGCGTTTCATTCGTAATTTCGGTCAAGTTGCTGCCCCTCTCACAGCTCTTACTTCTGTCAAGACGTGCTTTAAGTGGTCCGGTTCCGCCCAGGGAGCTTTTGATCTCCTCAAGAAGCGTTTACGTCCGCTCCTATCCTTGTTACTCCTGACGTCACTAAACAATTCATTGTCGAGGTTGACGCTTCAGAGGTGGGCGTGGGAGCCATTCTATCCCAGCGCTTCCAGTCTGACGATAAGGTCCATCCTTGCGCTTATTTTTCTCATCGCCTGTCGCCATCGGAACGCAACTATGATGTGGGTAACCGCGAACTGCTCGCCATCCGCTTAGCCCTAGGCGAATGGCGACAGTGGTTG
The DNA here is from genome assembly GCF_021184085.1 of Oncorhynchus gorbuscha. Taxonomy (NCBI): domain Eukaryota; kingdom Metazoa; phylum Chordata; class Actinopteri; order Salmoniformes; family Salmonidae; genus Oncorhynchus; species Oncorhynchus gorbuscha. The sequence continues at coordinate 26,133,417 of NC_060186.1, forward strand.
GAGGGGGCGACCGTTCCTTTTGTCGTTTGGACTGACCATAAGAACCTTGAGTACATCCGTTCTGCCAAACGACTTAATGCACGTCAAGCTCGTTGGGCGTTGTTTTTCGCTCGTTTCGAGTTCGTGATTTCTTATCGCCCGGGTAATAAGAACACCAAGCCTGATGCCTTATCCCGTCTCTTTGGTTCTTCCGTGGCTTCTACCGATCCCGAGGGGATTCTTCCTGATGGGCGTGTTGTCGGGTTGACTGTCTGGGGAATTGAGAGACAGGTTAAGCAAGCACTCACTCACACTGCGTCGCCGCGCGCTTGTCCTAGTAACCTTCTTTTCGTTCCTGTTTCTACTCGTCTGGCTGTTCTTCAGTGGGCTCACTCTGCCAAGTTAGCTGGCCACCCCGGCGTTCAGGTTACACTTGCTTCTATTCGCCAGCGGTTTTGGTGGCCTACTCAGGAGCGTGACACGCGCCGTTTCGTGGCTGCTTGTTTGGACTGCGCGCAGACTAAGTCAGGTAACTTTCCTCCTGCCGGTCGTCTCAGACCGCTTCCCATTCCTTCTCGACCATGGTCTCACATCGCCTTAGACTTCATTACCGGTCTGCCTTCGTCTGCGGGGAAGACTGTGATTCTTACGGTTGTCGATAGGTTCTCTAAGGCGGCACATTTCATTCCCCTCGCTAAGCTTCCTTCCGCTAAGGAGACGGCACAAATCATCATTGAGAATGTGTTCAGAATTCATGGCCTCCCGTTAGACGCCGTTTCAGACAGAGGCCCGCAATTCACGTCACAGTTTTGGAGGGAATTCTGTCGTTTGATTGGTGCCTCCGTCAGTCTCTCTTCCGGTTTTCATCCCCAGTCTAACGGTCAAGCAGAAAGGGCCAATCAGACGATTGGTCGCATATTACGCAGCCTTTCTTTTAGAAACCCTGCGTCTTGGGCAGAACAGCTCCCCTGGGCAGAATACGCTCACAACTCGCTTCCTTCGTCTGCTACCGGGCTATCTCCGTTTCAGAGTAGTCTGGGGTACCAGCCTCCTCTGTTCTCGTCCCAGCTCGCCGAGTCCAGCGTTCCCTCCGCTCAGGCGTTTGTACAACGTTGTGAGCGCACCTGGAGGAGGGTGAGGTCTGCACTTTGCCGTTACAGGGCGCAGACTGTGAGAGCCGCCAATAAACGTAGGATTAAGAGTCCTAGGTATTGTCGCGGCCAGAGAGTGTGGCTTTCCACTCGTAACCTTCCCCTTACGACAGCTTCTCGCAAGTTGACTCCGCGGTTCATTGGTCCGTTCCGTGTCTCCCAGGTCGTCAATCCTGTCGCTGTGCGACTGCTTCTTCCGCGACATCTTCGTCGCGTCCACCCTGTCTTCCATGTCTCCTGTGTCAAGCCCTTTCTTCGCGCCCCCGTTCGTCTTCCCCCCCCCCCCGTCCTTGTCGAGGGCGCACCTATTTACAAGGTAGGAAAGATCATGGACATGCGTTCTCGGGGACGTGGTCACCAGTACTTAGTGGATTGGGAGGGTCACGGTCCTGAGGAGAGGAGTTGGGTTCCATCTCGGGACGTGCTGGACCGTTCGCTGATTGATGATTTCCTCCGTTGCCGCCAGGGTTCCTCCTCGAGTGCGCCAGGAGGCGCTCGGTGAGTGGGGGGGTACTGTCATGTTTTGTCATTGGTTATCATGTTTTGTCTCTGTGCTTCCCTTCTATTCGTTTCCCTCTGCTGGTCTTATTAGGTTCTTTCCCTCTTTCTATCCCTCTCTTCCCCTCCCTCTCTCCCTCTCTCACTCTCTCTCCTTATCGTTCCGTTCCTGCTCCCAGCTGTTCCTCATTTACTCTTTTCACACCTGTCCCCTATTTTGCCCTCTGATTAGAGCCACTATTTCTCCCTCTGTTTTCCGCTTCTGTCCTTGTCGGATCCTTGTATGATGTTCGTTGTTCTGTGTCCTTGTCTCGCCCTGTCGTGTTTTATCTTCTTCAGATGCTGCGTATGAGCAGGTGTCTTAGTCTGCTACGGTCGGTGCCTTCCCGAAGCAACCTGCAGTCTATGGTCGAGTCTCCAGTCAGTCCTCGCAACTACGAGTGGATTTCAGTTTTTCCTGTTTTGTTTTCTCCTTGATATATCCAGGATTATTACTTTTGTCATATACTGGAATAAAGACTCTGTTTTCGTTAAGTCGCTTTTGGGTCCTCATTCACCAGCATAACAACCCCACTCTTCCACCAAGGCACCTGCTTAGTTCCCAGACATTTCTGGGGGGAATGGCCCTAGCCCTTACCCTCCGATCCAACAGGTCCCAGACGTGCTCAATGGGATTGAGATCCGGGGTCTTCGCTGGCCATGGCAGAACACTAACATTCCTGTCTTGCAGGAAATCACGCACAGAATGAGCAGTAGTGGTGGCATTGTCATGCTGGAGGGATTATGTCAGGATGAGCCTGCAGGAAGGGGACCACATAAGGGAGGAGAATGCCTTCCCTGTAACGCACAGCGTTGAGATTGCCTGCAATGACAACAAGCTCAGTCCAATGATGCTGTGACACACCACCCCAGACCATGACGGACCCTCAACCTCCAAATCCAAAGGCCTCAGTGTAACACTCATTCCTTCAACGATAAACGCGGATCTGACCATCACCCCTGGTGAGACAAAACCGTGACTCGTCAGTGAAGAGCACTTTTTGCCAGTCCTGTCTGGTCCAGCGACAGTGGGTTTGGGCCCATAGGCAACGCTATTGCCGGTGATGTCTGGTGAGGACCTGCCTTAAAACAGGCCTACAAGTCATCAGTCCAGCCTCTCTCAGCCTATTGCAGACAGTCTGAGCACTGATGGAGGGATTGTGCCTTCCTGGTTTAACTCGGGCAGTTGTTGCCATCCTGTGCCTGACCCGGGGGTGTGATGTTCGGATGTACCGATCCTGTGCAGGTGTTGTTACACGTGGTCGGCTACTGCGAGGACGATCAGCTGTCTGTCCTGTCTCCCTGTAGCACTGTCTTAAGTGTCTCACAGTACGGACATTGACATTTATTTCCCTGGCCACATCTGCAGTCCTTGTGCCTCCTTGCAGCATGCCTAAGGCACATTGATGTTTTCTTAACTGTGACCTTATTTTGCCTACCGTCTGTAAGCTGTTAGTGTCTTAACAACCGTTCCACAGGTGCATGTTCATTAATTGTTTAGCATGGGAAACAGTGTTTAAACCCTTTACAATGAAGATCTGTGAAGTTATTTGTATTTTTACAAATTATCTTTGAAAGACAGGGTCCTGAAAAAGGGACGTTTTTGCTGAGTTTATTCACAAACTATTAGACCACCACCGTGTGGTGAAATTGGTGTATGAAAGCATCAGGAAGCGGCAAAAATGTACTCAACAATATTAGTATGACATTAATAATTTTATTGCGTCACTTCATTTGATCATTTCAGCCCAGGGACAGCCATACAGGGACAATAAAAGATCAGCAACAGACAGGTAACGATGCAGGTAGAAAATACAGGTTAAAGTAATAAATTCTGACCAAAGAAACATTTCTGAAGCTAATGTACACACTACTTTTGAAGAATCTACATGTGTTATTAAAGACAATGATTTAATAAACTGACTTGAATAGTTAAGCTACTGGATGATATCTTCGGCCTAAAGGACAGAGAAGGATTCTGGAATTTTAGGGCAACCAAACACATTCAAGAAACACAAACAAGAACATTATTCAAGGGATCGCAGTTGGGGGCAGGATTGAGATAATCTAAAATACAGTAGAAAGACAAAAGAGGATTCTAACCCATTGTATATCACAGCTTTACTCTTCAGAATATTGCAGCAGAATGTAAACAGATGTTTGTTTACATGGTTTATGGATGCTATTTCCAGTAGAGAATAGGGAAATACAGACTAATTCATTTATTTGAATAGTCAGGGATGTTGTATGTTTCCAAAGAGAGCCACATCATTTCGTATAACTCTACCAATAGAGTTAAATTAAGATAAATCATGAATGTTCTTCATTTGCAGAATTTTTTTTTTTAACATACAGTATAATACACAGATTGCTGCTTTACAATTTGGCTTTTACATTTTTTTTTTGCCTCTTCCTCCATCCAAATTACATAATTCAATGTACACTGCTTTTCACAGTTCAAATGTACATTATAAACGTCTTGTGCTTTTCAAAGTATTCTTCACATGAAATGCATTCTCTCACATGTTGGGCCATGGTTTTTTTTCCTGAGCATGATCTCATCACAACAGGAAAAACTCCTGGCCCTACTCATTTAAAATAGAAAAAGTATAACCTATAGTTTTTCCAAATGACTGGGTTCCTCCTGTTCAGGTCAGGCTACCACATAAACCTCTGTACAGCCGGACTATTTGGCCATTGAAAAGTCTTGTTGATGAAGATGTACAGTGTGGCTGCGTTGACGACTGTATAGAACAGGAACTCCAGCACCAGTCTGGTGAGGGACGGCAGGGGCATGTGGAGGCGGTAGAGCAGGTACGGAACAATAAAGTACCTGAACTCTAGCAGCTTCTGAGGCACTGTGGCCGCCAGCAGACACACCAGGAACGCCAGGATCCAGAACAACGACCGGGATTTCAGAGTGTCCACGAAGTTCCACGCTGCAAACACGTATGCCGGGATGAGGGCAAAACGCACCGCCTCGTGCTTCTGGAAGATCCTCTTCCACACATAGAAGGGGAAGTGTCTGTTGTCAGCCAGGAGGTACTTGTGCACGAAGGTGAACTTCCACACTAGGAGCAGGCAGAGTCCTGTGATCGCTAAGTAGAGCAGTGGCTGCTTCTTGAGGGTCTGGAGGAAGCGGAGAGCTCGGTGGTAGCACAGCGACGTGGGGATGGAGAAGAAGAGGGTAAAGGAGAAGAAGTAGAAGAGCTGAGGGAAGTTGAGACAGGCCTCGTGACTGGTTCTGTCCCCGACTACAATCCCATCATTCAACACGATGAACGCGATAAAACCCACGGCAACAAGAATGTACGGCCACGCCACTAGCGTCACAGCCTTCACGTGATTGGCTGTGGTCAGGAATTCCAACAGGAAACGTATCACTCTCTTCACCCCACTTACGGAGAAAGGTATCTGACAGGGCAACTTGTCATCCTTCTTCTTCGACTGTTCCGTCCTCCAGGTTTCATCCATCTTGTTGGCCACCACCGTGGCGGCACAGAACGCCACCCAGATGATGTTTGTCTGGCGGAAGAATATGGCGAAGACGCCGAGGAGTGCCGAGGCTTTGTGACAGCCATACAGGGTCATGAGGTACGTGAAGAGGATGAAGAAAGTAGATCCGGCATCTGTGTAGTAAAGGAAGTTGAAGAAGTAGAGCACGGGGAAGGTAGACAGGGACAGGGCTGAGAGAACTCTGCGGGAGGCCGTCTTAGTCTGAAAGAGAAACCATGGTTGTTATGACTAACAAAATGAATGCAATTGAAGCTTTAAGGGCATTCAATCATTTTTTTCAAGGTCTTAATTTATACCAAAATTATTTGCGTAAGGTGAGTAAAAGTTGTACTGGAGCAAAAGCCACGTCTACATAAAAACAAAGCTAAGTACAATATATAAGCAGTTTTTATTGTTGTTGTCAAATGTAATATATTTCAACACTAACTTCCTTTTCACCCAAGTTTAAACAAATCTAAACATTGACATAGATTCAGAATTAATCCTAACAAAACATTATAACATATTGCTCAATATACCCAGCCATTATTCCGGCAACCAGTATTAGCTGACAGCACAAAACACCAACTAAACACAATTAATGAAAAATATACCACATCACAAATGCTAGTGTGCACATTGAAGCTTTCCAGAACAGGAGCTTGCCAACCATGGGGATGCTATAAATGTAATAACATGTAATACCATTAAATAACATTATTACCTTCTCTTTGAGGTGGAGCTTGCAGATGACGAGATAGAGCAAGTAAAGGATGCCACAGTTGAAGAGTAGGTTGATGAAGCGCAGCATTGCGGTAGAACACACTACCTTCCCTGTGAGGTCCACGAGCCACACCACTGGCTTGATCACGCCCACTGACGCCAGGTACAGGCCAGGAAGCGTGGTGATCATTGGGTCCCACTGGAACAACAAAGAGAAAGGAAAAAGTACCCGTTAAAGAGCCTCTACTACAGCATTTAATTTAAAAGGGTTCATGTTATTTAAACTAGACAGATGCCAAATGGTTTAGTTATATATAGGGCTATATACCACTGCAGAATTACAATGCTTTTCAGGATTCAGGCATGGTATCCACAATAATGACTAGCGAGAGTAAGCTGTCTGTGTTCATAGTCACAGATGGTTTAGAGAAGGGTTAAAAAAAATCTAGCTAGCATTCTGTCACAGTATTCCAAGGACAAGCGTTGCGTTAATCCGACAAGCAAACAATGTAACAAAATCAAGGAAATTTCATTGAAGAGCAAAATTATACCTCGTTGAACTTCCCGTAGCAGTATTTCTGAGCTTGACGGACGTGAAATATTTCGTCCATGTAAGGCTCCCTTTGCTCCCGAGTTATTTTGGAGAAAAGGAGACACGAAACCAAAAAGTTGGTGCTGCAGAGAGCAGTGAAAATGTACCCTTCGAATTTCTCCATCTTCACCTAGAAATTCCCGAACTAACGCGGAAATCAATCTAAAATTTGCTAGATATTTATATATGGTGTACGCAACATACGTTTAATTTCATGTTAACTACAGATGAAATGTATATAAAATGACAAAAAACAGATATTTTAATCTAGCTAAAAAGCGAACGGAAGAGTTACATTTTTTGACAGTTTGGTGGTCCCGTCAGTGGAAGGTAGTCCGTACAGAAACTGTTTAAAAATTCTAAGTTCCTATCAATATCATTTCACAAATTATTGAATTGCTTCTCTGTCGTACAATCGTTTTAAAAATGCGAGTATATCTACTATATTTTATTTCATAATAAGTATTGACAATTATTAGGTACAGCATAAATATTTTTAGTCGTGTAAAACCGGAACCTTTCAGATTAATTGTGTTACCTTGTTTTTGTTCCCTGTGTATAATTTTTTTTAACCACGTGAGATGGTCTAACTGAAATGTTCGAGTCTTTTTTTATCCACAAATTCCTTTTTCTTCAGTTATGTATTCAACTCAGGAATTGGAACTCTTTCCTGATCGTACTGTAACTCAGTTGCTATTCAAAGATGTCAAAAACGCTGCAGAATTGAGGAAAAATGCCATGGAAGGAAAGATTCATGGTGCCTTGATAAACCCGTCTATGGTGAGACAATGTAGCTAGCTAGCTAGAAATGTTGGTTTTGATGTAATGTATGAATGCTTGACTGAAGTTGATGTAATGATCCACAAACTGATGATTTGAAATGTTTGCAGATAGTGAACCCCTTCCAAGTGCTAGTGGCAGCAAACAAGGCAGTTCATTTACATAGTACTGGAAAAATGAAGACAAGGAGTTTATATTCCGAAATCATCTACAACCTTTCACCCACTAATAATGTAAGTAGCCTCTAACTGTATCACAAACACACACACACACATATATGTTGACACTTCTTTCAAAGTTAATATCCCATCCCAATGTCTTCGACATATATTTTCCTTTAGATTTCAGAGGCCTTCAAGAGGTTTGGGATGTCAGACTGTGACAGTGCTGTTCTCATAGTTCTCGTCCATCTCAAAGAGGAGACGCAGCACATGACTGACATCATTGCCAAGGTGGACGGACAACAGATCCCAGTTGAAGATGTCTCCATGTTGACCGACCCTGCTAAGGTCAAAAAGGTTGGTCTTGTTTTTCCTGGAGTGTTGGACACACACACACACACACACACACACACACACACACACACACACACACACACACACACACACACACACACACACACACACACACACACACACACACACACACACACACACTAATATAATATAATATATACAGTGCCTTCAGAAAGTAGTCAGACCCCTTGACTTTTTCCACATTTTGTTACGTTACAGCCTTATCCGAAAATGTTTTGCTTTTTTAAATCCTCAGCAATCTACACACAATACCCCATAATGATAAAGTGAAAACAGGTTTTTTTAAAGTCAAAAACATAAATACCTTGTTTCAGACCATTTGCTATGAGTCTCAAAATTGAGCACAGGTACACCCTGTTTCAATTGATCATCCTTGAGATCCTACAACTTGGAGTTCACCTGGGGTAAATTCAATTGATTTGACATGATTTGGAAAGGTACACACCTGTCTATATAATGTCCCACAGTGGATGTCAGAGCAAAAACCAAGCCATGAGGTCAAAAGTATTGTCCGTAGAGCTCTGAGCAGGATTGTGGCGAGGCACAAATCTGGGGATGGGTACCAAAACATTTCTGCAGCATAGAAGTTCCCAAGCACACAGTGGCCTCCAGCATTCTTAAATTGAAGAAGTTTGGAATCACAAAAACTCTTCCTAGAGCTGGCGGTCTGGCCAAACTGAGCAATCTGGGGAGAAGGACCTTGGTCAGAGAGGTGACCAAGAACCCGATGGTCACTCTGACAGAGCTCCAGAGTTCCTTTGTGGAGATGGGAGAACCTTCCAGAAAGACAATCATTTCTGCAGCACTCCACCAATCAGGCCTTTATGGTAGAGTGGCCAGACGGAAGCCATTCCTCAGTAAAAAGCATGAGACAGCCCACTTGGAGTTTGTCAAAAGACACCTATCTTTTGGCAAGATTCTCTGTCTAATGAAACCAACATTGAACTCTTTGGCATGGAGGAAACATGGCACCATCCCTACGGTGAAGCATGGTTGTGGCAGCATAATGATGTGGGGATGTTTTTCAGTGGCAGGGTCCGACTAGTCAGGATCGAGGGAAAGATGAACAGAACAAAGTACAGAGAGATCCTTGATGAAATCCTGCTCCATCCATCCAGGGCAACGATCCTAAGCACACAGACAAAATAATGCAGGAGTGGCTTCGAGACAAGTCTCTGAATGTCCTTGAGTGGCCCAGCCAGAGCCCGGACTTGAACCCGATCGTACATCTCTGGACAGACCTGAAAAATAGCTGTGCAGCGACCCTCCCCATCTAACCTGACAGCTTGAGAGGATCTGCAGAGAAGCATGGGAGAAACTCCCCAAATACAGGAGTGCCAAACTTGTAGCGTCATACCCAAGAAGATATGAGGCTGTAATCACTGCCAAAGTTGCAACAAAGTACTGAATAAAGGGTCTGAATACATACGTAAATGCAATATTTGTTTTTTTATTTTGAATATATTTGCAAACATTTCTGAACCTGTTTTCGCTTTATCATTGATGAGGGAAAACAACAATTGAACACATTTTAGAATACGGCTGTAACATATCAAAATGTGTAAAAAGTAAAGGGGTTTGAATATCTGTATGTATTTGGGAAAAAATGGCAGAGATTTAGCCAAATGTACATCTCTGTAAAGATGTTTTGTTATGGGCTTGTGATGTTGCAATTGCAAGTACATTTTTTCTATACCTTGTCAAAGCCTTTTTCAACTCCATTCATATGACTTATCTCACGGATACTGACAGTTTATTCTAGAAATGACTGAAATGTTTTCCAATTAGCACTTTTGGAGAGTGAAGAACTAAAGTGTCACCAACTGATTTTTAAATGCACTTTTGGGATGGAACCTTGCATAAGTACAGTTTTATCTAAGCAATACTGAAGCTCTTTTGGGAAATATAGATGTGGAGTGGCCCCTCGGTATTCTGCAGGGATGCAAACTAGTCACCTTTTGGTGACACCTTTACGCAGTTTTGAATCCAAAATAGGGGACCTACAGTGTAGATCCGATGAAAAAAGTTTGGGAGGGGGGCTTTGGATCACTACTGGCTGTAATTAAACGAGTGATGCGTGTTTCTATGCGAGTGAGTGATGCCTGTTTGGACCAATTCTGGCTGTGTCCAAGGCTCAGCCAATCATTCACATTACAACAGAATGCAGCAAGCGACTGAAGATAGAAGAGACAACCAACTTGCTAGTTACAGCATCAGCGCTCACTCTGGAAAGACAGCAGAGTGTGGAAAGGCAGTTTGCCGGTTACCGCAGCGCGTCCCCTGAACGATAACGAAGAGGTAGGTGAGAAGCCTGACAACGGAGACTGGGGTGAGAAGGTGATGAAGCTACTTCATGACCTGTAACTGAAAAACAATGGCGTTTGGAAAGTTTGAGGTAAGGGAGCAAGTGTGGTAGAACAATAATTGTTAGCATTGTATCTTGCCAGCTGGATCAAATTCTCCGCGTTAGCTAGCCAGAGAAATGTTGAGCAACATTATCCAATTTAGCTGATCAAATTGAGTTTATTGTGTGAAAATTAGCTGACTAATAAAGTCAGACAGCTAGCTAGCTAACGTTACACAATCAGATGAGCTAACGTTAGTAACCTAACCAATTCACTATAGTATTAACTGGTATATGAATCCTTGTCATTCCTCAAGTTCTTTCTGGACCCTGGCAATCTGTGTAAAATGTTAACTAGCTAACGAACTAACTACTGTCTGTGAACCAATGTTTTCTACAGTATGTGGTTAATTTTCAGAATGAGAGAATTGGATGTAAATGCAGCGTTGCTTGTTAAACAAGTGGTTTCAGGGATCAAGTGTAGCTGGAGCTGGGCCTGGCTGTCACGACTTCCGCCGAAGTCGGTCCCTCTCCTTGTTCGGGTGGCGTTTGGCGGTCGACGTCACCGTTCTTCTAGCCATCGCCGCTCCACTTTTCATTTTCCATTTGTTTTGTCTTGCTTTCCTGCACACCTGGTTTACATCTCCTCTTAATTGTGTGTATTTAGTCCTCTGTTCCCTCCATGTCTGTGTAGGGTATTGTTTATTGTCAGGTTGGTACGCTTCCGGCTGGTGTGCGCCAGGTTTTGTTTTACACCCGTGCTTTGTGGCAGCCGGTACTTTGTACTTTGTGCTGCCTTTGTGCTGCCTCACTTGTTCTTTGGGCAATTGTTTTTGTGACGCGGTTGCGTTCTGTTCAAAATATTGCCTCAGTAAAGTGCTTTGTCCACTCATCTCTGCTCTCCTGCAGCCTGTAATACAGTGCAGTGTAGCCCAAAGATATTGCTTTTGTTGTGTCGAACTTGATAGTTACACTTTTGCGTGAGTGGGGGGGTAAATGTTTTACTCGGTGACTGTTATTTTTGCACACGTAGCTTTGTGCACTTGATCAATATCTACTATAGTGGCCACTACAATAGAGCAAAAATAGCATTGTTTGTTTCATTCTATTTTGACTTTGTTTTTTCCCAAGTGCAATATTTAGGTGTGTGTGTGTGTGTGTGTGTGTGTGTGTGTGTGTGTGTGTGTGTGTGTGTGTGTGTGTGTGTGTGTGTGTGTGTGTGTGTGTGTGTGTGTGTGTGTGTGTGGTTACACACTTTCTATTATAAAGGCTGTCATGGCTAACTGCAATATTAGTGTATTGTTTTTTTAAATCAAGACTTGAGTGTCATATGCAGTAAGTCTAGGCAACAAATAACATTGGATTGCTTTCTTCACATTTTTTAGCTGTGACTTTCATTCACATTAACCACTTTTTTTACACACAGACTGATCTTGTAGATCATATTCTTTGTTGTTTAATTAGTAAAACTAATTCACTAACTTAAAATTAGTTAATTAGTTTTGCATGTTTCAGTGCAACAAAAAAAAGTGTCACTTTTTTGGGCCCTCAACAGTTGACATCCCTGATTGAGACTTGTCAATACACAAACGCTCCCTTAGATAAACGTGTCTGTTCTTTTTGCAACGATGGATCCGTTATAACAGAAGCTCATGCCTTGCTTTACTGTAGGTTACACAGCGACATTAGGAATGATCTATTAAGTCAACTGTCAAGCCAGAATAAACATTTTAACGTTTGAGATGAAAAAAGTAAATCGTGTGTTTCTATCAGGTAACGATAATGTAAATGATTGCACCAAAGCCTGCCACCTTATCCTCCAATGGAGACTTTTAGTTTTTAGGACCTAAACATCCTTTTATCTCCTGCATCTGCATACATGTATATAAATGATGTCATGTATAATAACTGATAGCAATAATGTATAGATTTTCATATATTATAAATGACTCCAAATGAAATATTGTACCATGTTTGACTGACTGCTTTTAGTGCCTCAACTCTTTGACTGGTCCACAATGTGTTTTTTTTAAATCTGTATTTTGTACTGTAAAGCTATTGTATCATTGTGGAGCGACACTTTTTAATTCATATTTCTAACTCAACATGCTCTTGTTTTTTCTTCTCTCCAGCTGTACAAAACCACACCCCAGGAGGATACGTGTCTACTGGATGCTGTTGTCTGCAGGATGGCAACCAAAGATGTCATGTAGCTCAGCAAAAAGACATGGCAGCAAATGGAACCCTTCCTGTTATGTCATTTGTTGTTGAGCGTTTCATATTGATGTTGTTGCACAATGTCATAAATCAAACGCTTTCCTCCTCGAATAGGTTATTAAACATGTTAATTTTTTCGTTTTCGTATGACTTGTTAATTTACACACCAGCCATGTTGAATCTGGTTAGAAAGTGACATACGTAGGAGTACCAACCTTAGTGGTTAGTGTCTATAGCTAGGTTCCCATCCAATTGGCTACAGATATTCATGCAAATACTCTAAAATCTGCATAAAAACTATATGCACATTTCCCCATCAGAGATGTTTTATCAAATTGACTTGTTGCGGAGAAAAGGTGTAGTGCACATAACAAATACCTTTTGCGTTTAAATTCACATGTACTCAATAAAACATGTAGATGGATTGCCATCGCATTTTCAACTCAGCTGATAGTTTTGTCACAAAAAAATTGCATTATATAGTGAATGTGCCCGCCGTTATGGCCACTCTGGCCTTGGCACTGCGCTGTAGCCTACAGTTCGCATATACAGTGCGGGTATTGTCTACATGATGAGATTTTTATGGGCAAATTAGCAAAATTATTTGTAATTATCAAATGGCAGCCAAGTATCGATGTCACCAGAATAAGACCCTGGATATTTATTGGAAAGGAGCGTCAATCTCATCACCGTGCACTTTCACCACCCTGTTAAATGAATTGATTTAGCCTGACACCTTGATCACACCGACATTGTCGTTGCCTTTTGGTACACCAGAAGTGCGTTCATGTCTGGAACGCTCCGTTTGCCTTGCAGCGTTGTGTTGAAGAGACATTTGCAGTGCATTCCATTCGAAATGAATGTACTTCTGTTGCTGTTACACCTAGATCACAACAGACAGTATGCATGCACCACACAGAACCTACTGAAACTGCCTCTGAAACGCAATGCTGCAAGGCAAACGCAGCGTTGTCGGTCTGATTGAGTGTAAACCGTGGCAGATTGCGTCGGAGGGTTGGAAAACAAAGACATCCAAATTTACTACAAAAAGAATCACATGGATTTCGAAATGCCCTCAATCAAATTCCATAATTTAATACAGGTACAATGAATACTTATTAAATAAGCAGCACTGAGACAGTAATGACACAAGTAGTCTATGCATTGGTTATTTATAGTTTTGAGATTATTTATCAAGTATGGTTTACTGTACAGTATGATGCAATGTATTTACAGTCAGTACATTTGATGAAAAACAGCTTTTCCTATTAAACCCACAAATAATCCACCCCATTGTGTAACCAACTCGCTCTTGAAATAGCCCTTTCATTCATCACATTGTTCCTGTGGGGAACAGTCCTGTCCTGAGTATCCTGTCCTCTCCCCTGGCCTGGGAACTCAGAGGAAATGGGGCTCCTTGAGTTGCAGGAGTGGGACGGGCACTGTGGTACATCATCATTAATCAATGTTCTCATGTTCATTCGTCACAGTTCAGGTTGGGGATTTATTAAATCCCCCGCTTTGTCTCACAGGGGTCTGTCAGTGTCACCACTCACTGACATTCTTTTGTTCTGCAACATGAATCGTGCTGGAAATGTTTGAAGCAGATGTAACACGTATGAATCTTTGATGATGCAGTTGTACTTGAGTTATCTCAATGGTAGCAAGGCAACTATGTTTTGTCCTGGGTCCAGACACAGCCACTGCAAGCTGTTACTGTCATGTTTTGTCATTGATTATCATGTCTTGTCCCTGTGCTTCTCTTCTATTCGTTTCCCTCTGCTGGTCTTATTAGGTTCTTTCCCTCTTTCTATCCCTCTCTCTCCCTCTCTCGCTCTCTCTCTCTATCGTTCCGTTCCTGCTCCCAGCTGTTCCTCATTCTCCTAACTACCTCATTTACTCTTTCACACCTGTCCCCTATTTTGCCCTCTGATTAGAGTCCCTATTTCTCCCTCTGTTTTCCGCTTCTGTCCTTGTCGGATCCTTGTTTGATGTTTGCTGTTCTGTGTCCTTGTTCCGCCCTGTCGTGTTTTTGCCTTCTTCAGATGCTGCGTGTGAGCAGGTGTCTATGTCAGCTACGGCCTGTGCCTTCCCGAAGCGACCTGCAGTCTGTGGTCGCGTCTCCAGTCGTTCCTCTCTACTGACGAGAGGATTTCAGTTTTCCTGTTTTGTATTTACCTAAGATAATATCCAGGATTATCGTTTTTGTTTAAGACTGGAATAAAGACTCTGTTTCTGTTAAGTCGCTTTTGGGTCCTCATTCACCAGCATAACAGAAGGATCCGACCAAGAATGGACCCAGCGACTACGGATTCTCGCAACACTGCCGTCGAGATCCAGGGAGCAATGCTCGGCAGACACGAGCAGGAATTGTCTGCTGCTCGTCATGCCGTTGAGACCCTGGCCGCTCAGGTCTCCGACCTCTCAGGACAGTTTCAGAGTCTTCGTCTCGTGCCACCAGCTACTTCCTGGTCTTCCGAGTCTCCGGAACCTAGGGTTAATAACCCACCATGTTACTCTGGGCAGCCCACTGAGTGCCGCTCCTTTCTCACCCAGTGTGATATTGTGTTCTCTCTCCAGCCCAACACATACTCGAGAGAGAGCTCGGATCGCTTACGTCATATCACTCCTTACTGGTCGGGCTCGGGACTGGGGCACAGCTATCTGGGAGGCAAGGGCTGAGTGTTCTAACGATTATCAGAACTTTAAAGAGGAGATGATACGGGTTTTTGATCGTTCAGTTTTTGGGAAGGAGGCTTCCAGGGCCCTGGCTTCCCTATGTCAAGGTGATCGATCCATAACGGATTACTCTATAGAGTTTCGCACTCTTGCTGCCTCCAGTGACTGGAACGAGCCGGCGTTGCTCGCTCGTTTTCTGGAGGGACTCCACGCTGAGGTTAAAGATGATATTCTCTCCCGGAAGGTTCCTTCCAGCGTGGACTCTTTGATTGCACTCGCCATCCGCATAGAACGACGGGTAGATCTTCGTCACCGAGCTCGTGGAAGAGAGCTCGCGTTAACGGTGTTCCCCCTCTCCGCATCTCAACCATCTCCTCCCACCGGCTCAGAGACTGAGCCCATGCAGCTGGGAGGTATTCGCATCTCGACTAAGGAGAGGGAACGGAGAATCACCAACCGCCTTTGCCTCTATTGCGGTTCTGCTGGACATTTTGTCATTTCATGTCCAGTAAAAGCCAGAGCTCATCAGTAAGCGGAGGGCTACTGGTGAGCGCTACTACTCAGGTCTCTCCATCAAGATCCTGTACTACCTTGTCGGTCCATCTACGCTGGAACGGTTCGGCTGCTTCCTGCAGTGCTTTGATAGACTCTGGGGCTGAGGGTTGTTTTATGGACGAAGCATGGGCTCGGAAACATGACATTCCTCTCAGACAGTTAGGGAAGCCCACGCCCATGTTCGCCTTAGATGGTAGTCTTCTCCCCAGTATCAGATGTGAGACACTACCTTTAACCCTCACAGTATCTGGTAACCACAGTGAGACCATTTCCTTTTTGATTTTTCGTTCACCTTTTACACCTGTTGTTTTGGGTCATCCCTGGCTAGTATGTCATAATCCTTCTATTAATTGGTCTAGTAATTCTATCCTATCCTGGAACGTTTCTTGTCATGTGAAGTGTTTAATGTCTGCTATCCCTCCTGTTTCTTCTGTCCCCTCTTCTCAGGAGGAACCTGGTGATTTGACAGGAGTGCCGGAGGAATATCATGATCTGCGCACGGTCTTCAGTCGGTCCAGAGCCAACTCCCTTCCTCCTCACCGGTCGTATGATTGTTGTATTGATCTCCTTCCGGGGACCACTCCCCCTCGGGGTAGACTATACTCTCTGTCGGCTCCCGAACGTAAGGCTCTCGAGGATTATCTGTCTGTTTCTCTCGACGCCGGTACCGTGGTGCCTTCTTCCTCTCCCGCCGGAGCGGGGTTTTTTTTGTTAAGAAGAAGGGCGGTACTCTGCGCCCCTGCGTGGATTATCGAGGGCTGAATGACATAACGGTTAAGAATCGTTATCCGCTTCCCCTTATGTCGTCAGCCTTCGAGATTCTGCAGGGAGCCAGGTTCTTTACTAAGTTGGACCTTCGTAACGCTTACCATCTCGTGCGCATCAGAGAGGGGGACGAGTGGAAAACGGCGTTTAACACTCCGTTAGGGCATTTTGAATACGGGGTTCTGCCGTTCGGTCTCGCTAATGCTCCAGCTGTCTTTCAGGCATTAGTTAATGATGTACTGAGAGACATGCTGAACATCTTTGTTTTCATTTACCTTGACGATATCCTGATTATTTCACCGTCACTCGAGATTCATGTTCAGCACGTTCGACGTGTACTCCAGCGCCTTTTAGAGAATTGTCTCTACGTGAAGGCTGAGAAGTGCGCCTTTCATGTCTCCTCTGTCACATTTCTCGGTTCTGTTATTTCCGCTGAAGGCATTCAGATGGATCCCGCTAAGGTCCAGGCTGTCAGCGATTGGCCCATTCCTAAGTCACGTGTCGAGTTGCAGCGCTTTCTCGGTTTCGCTAATTTCTATCGGCGATTCATTCGTAATTTTGGTCAAGTGGCTGCCCCTCTCACAGCTCTTACTTCTGTCAAGACGTGCTTTAAGTGGTCCGGTTCCGCCCAGGGAGCTTTTGATCTCCTCAAGAAGCGTTTTACATCCGCTCCTATCCTTGTTACTCCTGACGTCACTAAACAATTCATTGTCGAGGTTGACGCTTCAGAGGTGGGCGTGGGAGCCATTCTGTCCCAGCGCTTCCATTCGGACGATAAGGTCCATCCTTGCGCTTATTTTTCTCATCGCCTGTCGCCATCGGAATGCAACTATGATGTGGGTAACCGCGAACTGCTCGCCATCCGCTTAGCCCTAGGCGAATGGCGACAGTGGTTGGAGGGGGCGACCGTCCCTTTTGTCGTTTGGACTGACCATAAGAACCTTGAGTACATCCGTTCTGCCAAACGACTTAATGCACGTCAAGCTCGTTGGGCGTTGTTTTTCGCTCGTTTCGAGTTTGTGATTTCTTATCGCCCGGGAAATAAGAACACCAAGCCTGATGCCTTATCCCGTCTCTTTAGTTCTTCTGTGGCTTCTACCGACCCGAGGGGATTCTCCCTGAAGGGCGTGTTGTCGGGTTGACTGTCTGGGGAATTGAGAGACAGGTAAAGCAAGCACTCACTCACACTGCGTCGCCGCGCGCTTGTCCTAGTAACCTTCTTTTCGTTCCTGTCTCTACTCGTCTGGCTGTTCTTCAGTGGGCTCACTCTGCCAAGTTAGCTGGCCACCCCGGCGTTCGGGGTACGCTTGCTTCTATTCGCCAGCGGTTTTGGTGGCCTACTCAGGAGCGTGACACGCGCCGTTTCGTGGCTGCTTGTTCGGACTGCGCGCAGACTAAGTCAGGTAACTCTCCTCCTGCCGGTCGTCTCAGACCGCTTCCCATTCCTTCTCGACCATGGTCTCACATCGCCTTAGACTTTATTACCGGTCTGCCTTCGTCTGCGGGGAAGACTGTGATTCTTACGGTTGTCGATAGGTTCTCTAAGGCGGCACATTTCATTCCCCTCGCTAAGCTTCCTTCCGCTAAGGAGACGGCACAAATCATCATTGAGAATGTGTTCAGAATTCATGGCCTCCCGTTAGACGCCGTTTCAGACAGAGGCCCGCAATTCACGTCACAGTTTTGGAGGGAGTTCTGTCGTTTGATTGGTGCTTCCGTCAGTCTCTCTTCCGGTTTTCATCCCCAGTCTAACGGTCAAGCAGAAAGGGCCAATCAGACGATTGGTCGCATCTTACGCAGTCTTTCTTTTCGAAACCCTGCGTCTTGGGCAGAACAGCTCCCCTGGGCAGAATACGCTCACAACTCGCTTCCTTCGTCTGCTACCGGGCTATCTCCGTTTCAGAGTAGTCTTGGGTACCAGCCTCCTCTGTTCTCGTCCCAGCTTGCCGAGTCCAGCGTTCCCTCCGCTCAGGCTTTTGTCCAACGTTGTGAGCGCACCTGGAGGAGGGTCAGGTCTGCACTTTGCCGTTACAGGGCGCAGACTGTGAGAGCCGCCAATAAACGTAGGATTAAGAGTCCTAGGTATTGTCGCGGTCAGAGAGTGTGGCTTTCCACTCGTAACCTTCCCCTTACGACAGCTTCTCGCAAGTTGACTCCGCGGTTCATTGGTCCGTTCCATGTCTCTCAGGTCGTCAATCCTGTCGCAGTGCGACTGCTTCTTCCGCGACATCTTCGTCGCGTCCACCCTGTCTTCCATGTCTCCTGTGTCAAGCCTTTTCTTCGCGCCCCCGTTCGTCTTCCCTTCCCCCCCCGTCCTTGTCGAGGGCGCACCTATTTACAAGGTACGGAAGATCATGGACATGCGTTCTCGGGGACGTGGTCACCAGTACTTAGTGGATTGGGAGGGTTACGGTCCTGAGGAGAGGAGTTGGGTTCCATCTCAGGACGTGCTGGACCGTTCGTTGATTGATGATTTCCTCCGTTGCCGCCAGGGTTCCTCCTCGAGTGCGCCAGGAGGCGCTCGGTGAGTGGGGGGGTACTGTCATGTTTTGTCATTGATTATCATGTCTTGTCCCTGTGCTTCCCTTCTATTCGTTTCCCTCTGCTGGTCTTATTAGGTTCTTTCCCTCTTTCTATCCCTCTCTCTCCCTCTCTCCCTCTCTCGCTCTCTCTCTCTATCGTTCCGTTCCTGCTCCCAGCTGTTCCTCATTCTCCTAACTACCTCATTTACTCTTTCACACCTGTCCCCTATTTTGCCCTCTGATTAGAGTCCCTATTTCTCCCTCTGTTTTCCGCTTCTGTCCTTGTCGGATCCTTGTTTGATGTTTGCTGTTCTGTGTCCTTGTTCCGCCCTGTCGTGTTTTTGCCTTCTTCAGATGCTGCGTGTGAGCAGGTGTCTATGTCAGCTACGGCCTGTGCCTTCCCGAAGCGACCTGCAGTCTGTGGTCGCGTCTCCAGTCGTTCCTCTCTACTGACGAGAGGATTTCAGTGTTCCTGTTTTGTATTTACCTAAGATAATATCCAGGATTATCGTTTTTGTTTAAGACTGGAATAAA